>NW_020529031.1:0-27234 GCF_003368295.1 Carassius auratus
CTGCTATTTATAAACTGCTTACTACTGACTATTAATATTGGGACAAGGCTTTATGAAGCATGAACTGACTATTTACTAATGAGTGCAGTTATTATAAAGTGTTATCAATGCATTTGCTAATGTTAAACAAAATTAGACATTATTTTACAGTGTTATCAAATCCCTTAAATGATTTGTAAGTGTTTTGTAATGATTTTATTGACCTAAAAGCATTTGTGAAAGTTCTGCTTGCATTAGAGCTTAGTCTTGATCTGTGAGCTGAACAGATTTACTGTTACATCCATGAGATTATGTAAATTCAAATAAATATCATGTCACAGGATGTCAGAGGTCAGTATCAAATTAGTTTTGAAATTATTATTTTGCAGCACAAATAAGGTTTTTTAGGATTTTTAAAAATCCCTAAAACTGTCAGAAAAGGATAAGGCCTAAATTTCTATTGAGTGGCTAAATTTGTTTGTTTTATAACTATAATGCATAAACTATGAAACTATACAAAATGTATAAAAAAAGTACAAGTTATTCTTTTCCAATGTTTTAATTTATTTAATTTTTTTTTTTTTTTTTTTTTGGATTTACATTTAAAAAATTAGCCTACGGCGATCATTCTAAACATCTTGAATAAAACCTGTCAATATTTATTATAGACCACTATAACTGTGTATAATCTAACAAACGAGTTTATTATGAAAATAAAAGTGTACACCAGATAAATTGGACGATAAAGAAATTGCTAACAATAGTATAATAGAGCATGTTTTTAGGTTTTTAGGCGTTTAGATGCAGAAATGGA
Source organism: Carassius auratus (assembly GCF_003368295.1). NCBI lineage: Eukaryota > Metazoa > Chordata > Actinopteri > Cypriniformes > Cyprinidae > Carassius > Carassius auratus. The sequence continues at coordinate 794 of NW_020529031.1, forward strand.
CAAATCAAATGTAAAATAAAATGTAATTGATTTAATTAAATATAGATTAAGTCTTGTTAGAGCAAAATAATAAATAAATACGTACACACATTAAAAAAGCAGCCAAGATGAAATGAGTTTAATTTTTTTATATAGATTAAAAATTGAAGACAGAAGCAGTGGTATATGCGGTCACTTAATATTAAAATCCAGTAGATCCACTTCAGATTTAATTCTCAAAGTTTATGTTCACGTGGCTGTTTTCGTTTATATTAGCCAAGCTATTATGTATTTTGAAATAATCTTGTCCCAAGTGATGTGTTCGTTCTTACGACGAAAGGCAGAATCCTGCAGCTCGAGAGAATATATGTTATTCTGCCAGTCGCGCTTTCAAATAGTCTTGCGCACATAAACGGGTCACAAACACCTGCATTAGCTCGTGTTGTGTTATAATGGGATGTATTGTGTGCATTAATGGCAATAATTTATTTTAAAATACTCTTAAACAAGAAATAAATTCGAGTGTTGGTTTGCAGCTCTGAGACACTGTGCGCGCTGATCGGAGGCAGTGATTTCAGATAGGCAGCCGCAAATATTTCATTTTCACACAAACAGTTCAAAAACATCTTAATTAGCTCTTGGTGTGCTCTAATGGTGAATTGTGTGATATCGCTGCAATACTTTATTTTTAATAGCTATAAAACAAGAATAAACTCGTTTTTTTCTGAGCTCATCATTCCACATGCTCCTGCTCAGAGCGGTGATTCATCTCTCGTGTTTCTCACGTATCACTGACCACACATCAATTATTAATGAGCCCTGACCTGAATAATAATCATATATGTTGGTTAGCTTGTCACTGTGAATTAAATCCAAGTATTTATTTGTATTTTAACCGATTTAAAATCGAAACCAAAAGACAGTCTCCTCCCTTTTTTAGTCCGGTAACTGAACCTTGTAGGGGCGCTATTTCTGTCAGACAATGGAAGTCTAAGCACACACACTCAAACAGGATGGACAGAGTGAGATGAGATGTCTGACAGTTTTAATTTTCTGTTATCCATACAGTGTTGTAAAGTCATGAAACTATGCATATTTTACTCAGAATAACTTTTTTTTTCTGTATGAAAAAAGGTTTGAAGGGTTTGGAATTTAAAAATGCAGGAAGAATTAATAATTCCATCTTTATTGTCAGTTTAAAAAATCACCACGACAAAACCATCCAAGCTATCCAAAACCCATTCACAATTTAAGGTTCCTCAATGTTTTTTCAACATGTAGACCAAGTTTGGTGTGTATAGTGTTACTCTCCTCTGAGCAGTATGCATTAATTCACAGCTAAATGTAAAAAAATAATCCACATTCAAATCAAAATAGCCGACTTCCTGTTGGTCGTAGCTGATGACTGTGAATTAGAAAGTTGTCCGTCTTGATAAGAACAATTTTTGTACTGAGTTTGGTGTCTGTAGCTAAAACTAACCCCCCCACTTTTGACAAAAGGTGGCGCTATAGAGTGCCTATTCCACGCCCTCTTATGAACTCCTTTTGCCAGTGTCTAGCTGTCACTAATACTGATATGTGTTCTGAGTTTGATGAAATTCTAAGCATGTTATATGCCTCAAAATCACCTGAGAAGTATTCCAGTTTGACATGTTGCCACGGCAACAATTTTTTAGATATCAATATCCCCCTTGCAGATTTATATCAGCTGTGTTTTAACATTATTCTGATGAAGTTTGAAGCAAATCGAGTAATAATAAGATGCTGAATTCAAATCATTTTGAAAATGACACACTTCCTTCTGCCAGTTGGTGGCGCTATAACTTTGACTCCTAATAGTCACATATATGCGATCGACATCATACAACGAATAATCTGATGAAGTTTGATTAAAATCAGGAAATGTATGTGGATGGTATTAGACACTTCCTGTTTCTAATTTCTCGCCATAATTTCAACGCCTCGCCACGAGCAAACCGTTCGAGATATCAAAAATCCCCTGGCAATTTTTCATCCCCAGTGTCTTGAGATCATGTTGACCGAGTTTGGCGGCAATCGAGAAAAAAACCTATGACAAGTATTTCAAATTCCAGAGCATGCGCTTTTTACATAACTCTAAATAGCTGACTTCCTGTTGGGTGGAGCCTATGACATGCAATACGAAAGTTGTTCGGCACGATGAGATCTATATGTGTACTGAGTTTCATATGAATATGTGCAAGTATGTGTGAGCTATACATCAACATTTCTGACTGTGTTCCAGGGGGCGCCGTAGAGCCCCTGTGCCACGCCCGGGTCCCAGCCTCTGCAGGCTCCTAAAGGCCACAGATTCCAAAGTGTGCGCAAATTTTCAAGAGTTTTTGAGTATGTTAAGGACCCCAAAAGCCCCCACAACTTTGACGAAAAATTTGAATACTAAACCCTAAATAGCCAACTTCCTGTTGGGCGGAGCCTATGATATGCAATACAAAAGTTGTTTGGATTGATGAGATTTATATGTGTACCGAGTTTCATTCGTCTACGAGCAAGAATGTATGATATATGGCCCTCCATATTCCAGGGGGCGCTGTAGAGCCCCTGTGCCACGCCCGTGTATCAGTCTCTGCCCGGCCCTAATGGCCGCAGGTTCCAATCTGTGTGCCAATTTTCAAGACTTTTTAAGCACGTTAAGGGCCCCAAAAGCCCCCGAGACGTTGGAAAAAAATAATAATAATAATAATAATAATAATAATAATAAAAAATAATCCTAAGGAAAACAATAGGCCTCTCGCCCTTTGGGCTTGAGCCCTAAATATAGCTGCAAGCAGCGATGTCGGGCTCAAGCCACCAATGCCATCGCCACCCCGGTGGCATCAGGTAAACTGTGCCCAGCGGGCACATGCATTCACAATATCCCTTTGGCAGTGAGGTTTTAAAGGATATGGCAGTTAAAGGGTTAATCCGAATCATCTAGACTTTAAAATCACATTCACAGAACAATATATATGTATAACTTTAGTAACACTTTACAATAAGATTCCATTCATAAACATTATGTTAACATGAACAATATTTATATAGCATTCATTCACGTCAGTTAATATTCCAAACTTAAACATTAAAACATTGTTTTATTGTGATTTTTTCCAAGCACATTTTACCAATTCCTAACCATATCAATCTTAATAACTACCATTATTTTTTTTTTATCATTTATGAGTGCTATACAATAGTCCAGGAAAGCTGGAAGAGAAAAACAGGTCAAGAAGAACTGACAAAAAGAATTGCAAAATAATTAGGAAATAATGTGAAGATTAATTTTTAGTCAATTCTGCAAGACAGACTTTCAGGAAAGGAGGTGGAATAAAAATGAGCTCCTAAATCTTAATCCTGGATTCTGGAAGATATATTCCTCAAACTATCGGACAAGAGAAGGTGGTGCTGGTCCTTCACGAGTCACTCTAATCTGTTCATAAAGCCGATATATAAAGCCGATATATATAGTATTTCACAATACTTCATGGTATTCTAATTAAATCATTTTTTGGAATCTTAGATCTCTCAGAGCCTGACACCGAGTAATTCTGGAGACTCCAGGAAAGTGGCAGTTCTGTAAAATGTTGGCGCTGGAGACTAAATGCTCCCTGATAGTTTCACACCTAATTCACTTAACACACACACACACACACACACACACACACACATTACCCACAGTGACAGTGGGACTGAGTGACATCAGATGTATGATAGTTTTTTAATTTTCTATCATCCATATAGTGTTGTATAGTCATGAAACTATTGTCATGAGACCAGTCATTCTGAGGAAATATGCCTCAGAATGACTTGTCTTTTATGTGTACATTTTTTTTTTAAGTGTTTAGAAGCTGCACTTTAAAAAAATAAAAATACATTTACTGGTTCCTTTTTTACTATTATTTAAAAAAATCACCACGACAAAACCCTTCAAGCTATCCAAAATTCATTCACACCTGTTCTGTAAGATTAATTCTTTAAACAGTGGTAAAAGAGGATGTGGTGCTGATCCTTCAAGAGTCACTCAAAACGTATCTGTCCATAAAGCCTATAAAGAATTATTCTTAATATACAGTTCACAATACTTCAGCTTGTTATTCTAATTAAGTGAGGGTCATTTTATCAGTAAAATACATAAAATACATATTATTTTATTTGAAAGATTTCTATAAATTATTTAAATCATACTCGTTTCTACAATAATTATTTAAAAGTAATCATATAGCTCCCTCAGGTGGCCATTATAGGTACTAAGAATTGCAAGCTTGATTTATAAGTTATGATAGTTTTAATTTTATGCTGGCTCTTGAAAATGATAAAGCTATGAAACTTACTGTGCTTCCTTCAAATGAGGACTTCTACTTATATAAAAAATTATGAAGAGTTAGAATGAAAAATTGTAAAGATATAGTAAAATAACTATTGTATTTTTTTATGTTACTTTAATAAATCTCTGTGGCAACACCATTTAAGCTATCCTAAACCCATTCACAATTTAACATCTCAGTATATTGGCATCATGTTGAAAAAGGAGTATGGAGTAGTATGAGGAGGAGTATGAATTCATTTACAGGCTGATTTTATCATAAATCCACAATAAAATTTCTGAGTTCTGTATCAATCTGTGTTGTTGTTTGTTTATTTTTATCTTTTATTTTTCATAGGAAGATAACTTACTCTCCTTTTTAATAAATGTGCTTATAAACCAAGGACAAGCTATTTATAGCTGTATTTATAAACTGCTTACTACTGACTATTGATATTGGGACAAGGCTTTATAAAGCATGAACTGACTATTTACTAATGAGTGCAGTTATTATAAAGTGTTATCAATGCATTTGCTAATGTTAACAAATTAGACATTATTTTACAGTGTTATCAAATCCTTAAATGACTCATAAGCATTTGTGAAAGTTCTGCTTGCATTACAGCTTAGTATTGATCTGTGAGCTGAACAGATTTACTGTTACATCCATGAGATTATGTAAATTCAAATAAATATAATGTCACAGGATGTCATAGGTCAGTATCAAATGAGTTTGAAATTATTATTTGCAGCACAAATAAGGTTTTTTAGGATTTTTTAAAAATCCCTAAAACTGTCAGAAAAAGGTTAAGGCCTAAGCTATTTCTATGTGAGTGGCTAAATTTATTTTTGTTTTTATAATTGTAATACACAAACTATGAAATTATACAAAATGTATAAAAAGGTAAATAAATAAATACGCACACATTAAAAAAGTCGAAAGACAGAATCCTGCAGCTGGAGAGATATGTTATTCTGCCAGTCGCGCTTTCAAATAGTCTTGCACACTTAAACTGGTCACAAACACCTGCATTTAGCTCTTGTTGTGTTACAGTGGGTTTATTGTGTGCATTTGTGGTAATATTTTATTTAAAAAAGCTCTTAAACAAGAATAAATTCGTTTGTTTTGAGCTCGACACTGTACGCGCTGATCGGAGGCGGTGATTTCAGATAGGCAGCCACAAATATTTCATTTTCACACAAACAGTTCAAAAACATCTGAATTTAGCTCTTGGTGTGTTCTAATTGGTTGATAGTGTGATATCGCTGTAATAATTTATTTTTAAAAGCTTTAAAACAGGAATAAATTCGTTTTTTCTGAGCTCTTTACTCCAGACGCTTGTGATCACAGCGGTGATTCATCTCTCCTATTTCTCACATATCTCTGGCCAGAAATAATTTATCCATGAGCCCTGAACCGGTAATAATCAGATATGTTGGTTTAGCTTGTCAGTGTGAATTAAATCTAAGTATTTATTTGTATTTTTAACGGATTTAAAAGTGAAAGTAAAAGTCCGGGAATTGAACCTGTAGGGGCGCTATTTCTCTCAGACAATGGAAGTCTGAAGCACATATACTCAAACAGAGGGACAGAGTGAGATGAGATGTCTGACAGTTTTTTAATTTTCTGTTATCCATACAGTGTTGTAAAGTCGTGAAACTATGCATATTTCCTCAGAATGACTTTTTCATCTGTATGAAAAAATTAGTTGACGTCTTTGGAAGCTGCAACTTAAAAATACAATAATGATTCCCTTTGTAAGGTCATTTAAAAAAATCACCACGGCAAAACCATTCAAGCTATCCAAAATCCATTCACAATTTAAGTTCCTATCAGAAATACTGATGTGTGTTCAGAGTTTTGTGAAATTCTAAGTATGTTATTTGCCTCAAAATCACCTGAGAAGTATTCCAGTTTGACATGTTGCCACGGCAACAATTTTTTAGATATCAATATCCCCCTTGCAGATTTATATTGGCTGTGTTTTAACATTATTCTGATGAAGTTTGAAGCAAATCGAGTAATAATAAGATGCTGAATTCAAATCATTTTGAAAATGACACACTTCCTTCTGCCAGTTGGTGGCGCTATAACTTTGACTCCTAATAGTCACATATATGCGATCGACATCATACAACGAATAATCTGATGAAGTTTGATTAAAATCAGGAAATGTATGTGGACGATATTAGACACTTCCTGTTTCTCATTTCTCGCCATAATTTCAACGCCTCGCCACGAGCAAACCGTTTGAGATATCAAAAATCCCCTGGCAATTTTTCATCCCCAGTGTCTTGAGATCATGTTGACCGAGTTTGGTGGCAATCGAGAAAAAAACCTATGACAAGTATTTCAAATTCCAGAGCATGCGCTTTTTACATAACTCTAAATAGCTGACTTCCTGTTGGGTGGAGCCTATGACATGCAATACGCAAGTTTTTCGGCACAATGAGATCTATATGTGTACTGAGTTTCATATGAATATGTGCAAGTATGTGTGAGCTATACATCAACATTTCTGACTGTGTTCCAGGGGGCGCCGTAGAGCCCCTGTGCCACGCCCGGGTCCCAGCCTCTGCAGGCTCCTAAAGGCCACAGATTCCAAAGTGTGCGCAAATTTTCAAGAGTTTTTGAGTATGTTAAGGACCCCAAAAGCCCCCACAACTTTGACGAAAAATTTGAATACTAAACCCTAAATAGCCAACTTCCTGTTGGGCGGAGCCTATGATATGCAATACAAAAGTTGTTTGGATTGATGAGATTTATATGTGTACCGAGTTTCATACGTCTACGAGCAAGAGTGTATGATATATGGCCCTCCATATTCCAGGGGGCGCTGTAGAGCCCCTGTGCCACGCCCGTGTATCAGTCTCTGCCCGGCCCTAATGGCCGCAGGTTCCAATCTGTGTGCCAATTTTCAAGACTTTTTAAGCACGTTAAGGGCCCCAAAAGCCCCCGAGACGTTGGAAAAAAATAATAATAATAATAATAATAATAATAATAATAATAAAAAATAATCCTAAGGAAAACAATAGGCCTCTCGCCCTTTGGGCTTGAGCCCTAATAATAATAATAATAATAAACGGAGCAATTCCAAGAGGGTCCTCACACCATCGGTGCTCGGGCCCTAATAATAAACAAAGCAGATACAAGAGGGTCCTCACACCATCGGTGCTCGGGCCCTAATTATTTCGACATTTATTCATACACTGAACCGAGAACCGTTTCTGTCGGACGCGTCCAATTCGAGAACCGATGAGCTGATGATAACTGCGCATGCGTGATTCAGCGTGTAGCAGACTGACACAGAGCGCATCTGAACCGAACTGATTCTTTTGGTGATTGATTCTGAACTGATTCTGTGCTAATGTTATAAGCGCGGGTAAACCAAAGGCTTGAATGAAGGGCAATCATCGCCAATGACGGCATTACATCGAGCGCAAAAGAACCGGTGAACCATTTTTCTTCAACTGGTTTATTTGATCGAATTGTCCGAAAGAACCGGTTCACTTGAGCACCTGCTCCTTTGCCCCTTAAGTGCCCTTTTGTCAAAGCAAAATTTCCTCAAATTTTTTTTTTGTAATAAAATACACTTTTGTGAATGCCTGCCCACGCCCAATCATAATATTAGTACAATTTATTAATAATAATTTAGCCGTAAATAAAATGACCAGCATGATGACCGTTCACCTGACTACGACCTCATCCAACCGGGAAGATTCCTCATGCTGCACGCGCATTTTTTAATTGCTAGAGGATATTTTAAACATCGTGGCAGCTGGTAAGTGGTGTTTCATTCTCAGCGAAGTGATTTTGGTGTTTATTTACTTATTATTATTTTACAAGAACGATGTGATGTGAGAACATGCAGATACGTTGTTTATATTGCTGTGTGTAGCCTGTAGTGTAGAAGTAACACTAGCGTGTTGTTTGAGGGAGAAAAGTTTCACAGGCATCGAGGGGTCTGTTCTTTTTATGTTATTTGAATAAACTTTTATTATATTACAGTACTTATTTATTTTTAACACGTAAAAATAATTATCAGAACACTGGTAAGGCTTATTCAGATTTTCTCATTCTCTGAATTATCATTATAAAAATAAAAACAATTCAGAAATGAATTAAAATATAATTATATTTTAAATGTGATGCAAATATTTTTTCTACAATAGCAACAGTGTTTACAACAGCAAGACCACTTTAACCAGTAAACTCAATAATATCTATCTGGAAATAAATGTAAAAATATCAATGTCAATAAAAATGCATAATATACCTGACATGAAAGTGCAGTGTGAAGGATATGAATAACAAATGTAGCCTGTCATTTGTTTACATTGCAAAGGTGTTTTTGTTGTTTAGTAGCAGAAATATGCAGTTATTAGCCATGTCCACTGTATTTTTTGTTGGTTTTCATGAGACCCCCCTTGAAAAGACCAGGACCCCCCATTGCCCCCCCAATCAAAATTGTCTGGAGCCGCCACTGGGTACTTGGAGGAAGTAATCTGATTACGTAACTCGCGTACCTGTAATGCGTTACTCCAGCGCTACAGCACCACTGTATAGTGCCCAGACTCGCCAGCAGACAGCGCCACTCGCCAAACTGAGCGCTGACTGACTGACTGCAGCTTCAGTTACTACAGCAGACTACAGCAGAGATCAGATTACTCGAGCATGGCCCGTGCTGCAGAGGGCGGGGGAGGAACCCTCTCCACTGTCTGCCTCAGACTCCAGCGGGACGCTCACAGACTCGGTGCAGTCTGCGCAGTTTGTGCCAGAGCACACATCTCACTGCTTTCACTTCCATTAGTCCAAACAATGTGAGGAACATGGCTGACAGAAGGTAAGATGGATCATTATGCTGAGTTGTGGAGATGCTGCAGTCGCACAAGCGCAGTTCAGCTCAGTTTGCTGATCGATTGTGAATCGCGTGGGTAACTTTGAAATATAAACTCTGTTTGTTCATTGTAACAGGGGTCTGGTTGTCAGATTATTGGGATGTTTTGATTAAATGAAATACAGGCTACATCAGATGACGCTGTTGCTGTGTTTATAAAGTCTTATGCACGGACTGTGATGTTCAAACACAAGTTCACTGAGAACTGGTTTGAAACCGATTATGATGTTGCTATCCAATTTTAAAGTGATTTAATTAGTATATAACTTAACTTAAGAACTGTCAGGGTAATAACATGAATGAGTCTTTTGTATCACTCGTGAACATGTAAACAATGACTTTACAAATGCGAAACCTGCAACAACTTTGGCTATGTTCTGTTGTAGGCATTTTATTTACAATGTTTAAAAAAAAAATCAAATTTTTTCTCCATGGTGCCTTTTTGTCCGGTTTCTTTCTTTGCTTTTTTTTTTTAAGCAGATTTTTTTTTTTTATCAAATACGTGTTAGGCTATATATATAAATATATAAACGTGTAATAATAACTTATTAAAAAGACTCAAGTCTGTGATCCCATGTTTAGTGTCAACCTTGTTACCATCGTAATCTTCCCCTACTTAAATTATTTACATATCCATAGATTACAAAAATAATAATAATGACATCATCATGTAAACTCTTCAATCACATGTTGTCTTTTGTAATTTCATCTTAATAGTGGATGATTTTAAATCATTTTAAATTACCATGATGAGAAGTAATTATTGTAAACCGGATATGTGGTGAAATATCAGCATAAAACACACTTTGTACCCTTGACATTGAGCAAGATGCTAAGAATGATAAATTAACTATAAAACTGTCAACCCTGATACATTTCACCTTGTTATGATTTTTTTTTTAAAGTAGGCTATTACTTTCTCAACATTTTTTTTTTTGTTAGAATTTTGCTTTGGATGGCACAATGCAATTTATAAACACTTGAAGTCATTGATTGTCGGACAAAATATTCAAAATCGAATGAAAGAAAATAGAAAATGGATTTGGATGACTGAAATGGATTTGATTGAATTAAATGTAATGGAACTGCATTAGAATTGCATTGGGTTCCCGTCGAAAAACACTGAAAGAGAGTGATGCTAAGTTATGAGTAAAATAATATAGACACCTGAGCTATATTGGATGTCAGAAAGTCTCTGCGATCCATATTAGATGTGCAGACCAGAGATGGATTGATCCTCGGGACAGATTGATGAGCAGATGCCATGCGGCTGTTGCAGGCTTGCCCAGTGTCCTCTTCCAGGTGTCAGCCTTAATGGAGTTAATAGAGTGGATTCTGACATGTTTTATTAATCATGTTGCAATGCCATATCCCTTTGCATTCTCAGAAGGCCTCCTCTGAAGCCAGGACAAACTCTGACAGCTTTTCTCAACTATTCAAATATTCACAATGCCATATAGATGGAGTTACTATTAGACTGGAGACTGGAAGTTTGATAATGTGCCCCAATCGCTCACACACTTAATTGTCAATGCATTAATTTTTTATGAATTAGTTAACCAAAGGAATAGTTAATCCCAAATGTATTGGCTTTCAATTGACACAAATATCTAATGATTTTAGATTAGATTTTAGACAGTTTAAAATAGTTAAAAATGTATGTTGTGTTGTCACATATCATACAAAAGATGCATTTTTTTTTTTTTTACATAATTCTTTAAAGTGGCCTTTGAAGTCCACATCTTTTGAAGGATTTAGCCTCTGAATTGGGAAACCGCTAAAGCTTGCAAGTTGTTATTTGCTCACAATCTTCACTTCTGCTTTCAAATCAAATCAGTGTTTGATGTTAAATGTCTGAAAACGATGTTTGAATTTCTGAGTTAATAATTACTTTAAACTTGAACTTGGAACAATTGAAATGATGTGACGTTTTCCATATGTTCATTCAAGTTGTGTTTGGGGTTGCCATGTACATTTGCGTAGTATCACGCGATATGGCCAAAGAAAGGTTTTCTCACATTAACCATTTGTGTTCCAGAGTAGGCGCTGTTTAGTGTCGCGAGTAAACCCATCCCCTCCAGTAAGCGCACACTGCACTATCGAACTCTTGTTATCGTGTTAACGCCCAGCTCTAATCACATAAAGGATTGTATTTAATTGCATTATGTGGTTATGTGACACATCTCTTGCTTTGTGCTGTTTACTCTGCCAGCAGATGGATGTTTCCCACCGCCAGGAAACACATGTTGGGCAACAGACGAAAGTCCTACTCTGTTGGCTCTGTGTTTCTATAATAGCGTTTAACTAACTTTGTAATTGCTTGAAAGAAATGGTGGAGCTCTTATTGGTTTGCGGTAAAGCCTTAATTACTATTTGCTTTTTGGATCTTCTCGGGTGAAATTACAAATTGGCTTGGCACTGCTGGAAAACATCTGAGGAACACAAAACAAATGCCTCATCCCTGATGGAAACATCGAGATGTTCCTCTAATTCGGACCTCTTTTAAGAGGTTTTGGCTTTTTTATTCTCCAGTCTAAATGTATTAATAAACACATTTTGTATGAAGTTGGAGTTTAGGAGTAAATCTTTCGGGCAGATGTTGGTTGTGTTTGCCGCTCTGTGCTTTAGGACTTAATATGAAATGGCAGAGAGATTTTTGAAATTAAATGGCCATTTGTGATAGATGTGGGCCGGATCAGATGGAAAAAGAGTTTGTGGGTGTGTGTTCAGTCCAAAGTTGGCTCAGCTGTAACTGTAGGGTTTCTGTGTTCGATCATATATCTTGGCCTCCTCCGTTCACTTGTTTTATTTCTGGAGAGAGGCTCAAATACGACACAAAGCTGCCTGTCCCAATGCTGTCTTCCTAGAGCTGAATGATTGTGGCCAAAATCATAATTATTTCCTTGAAATTGTATTTGGTAATTACGATTATCGCTATTTCTATTGAAAAGTGTTTGAAGAAACTGCATGTCATATTCTCTCAAATATTGACTATACATTGGATTGGTTTCTTCTTTAAATTAAAAAAAGTTGAAGAATATGAATGGTATTATAATGTTATATTAAAACAATGGAAAAACCCTTTAATTAGAAATTAACCAATCTTAAGCATGCAGAATAACATAAGAGGACTTTGAACGATTAATTGGTGCTTTGAATGCGATTAGGAAATCGATTAATTGTGCAGCCCTAAATCTTCCTGTTGGCCAGTTTAGATAACTCTAAACTCTTCCCAGAGGACATTTAGAAGACTTTCAACTGTTCATGGAACCTTCGATATTTCCAGAGAACTGGCAAGGTGTGTTTCTCAGTGTCACATGACCATATAAGGCAAATACTATTGTGTAATGATGATGATGATGATGATGATGATTGATTTCATTTTCTTTTGTTTGTTTTGTTGGCTCATTGCTTTAATGAGAAACATGCTCCTTCTCTTTCTGCTAACAATTCGTCTCGTATGAGTCAGTGCAAAAATATATTATATTATACTGTATTATATTTGTAGTATTGTGTTTTATTAGTTTAAGAAAGCCCTTTAGTTAGACTGGTTTTGGGTTCATATGACTTCTGTCAGACGTGTTTCTTAGCAGTCGTTTACAAAAGACATGCTTTTGTGATGAAATGATGAAAAATATATGTTAGAAATAATATGCCACTTGATTGGTCAGTTGACTAGTTGGTTGATTCGTCATCCAACAGGACCCATCCCTAATAATTAAACAAAAGTTAATTGTAATGAAAAAGGCAAATGATAACATACAAACTATAAGCAGCCGCTTTAGTCATAAAAGACTCTTTGTCAATCTTTTTAATAGCCATTGTAAATGAATGAAGAGCTCTGTTGAGTATCCCTTCACAAACAACACTAACACGCATGACCCTTACAGTCTGTGTGTGTGTGTGTGTGTGTGTGTGTGTAGATGTCTTCATTGTCACACTAAACGTGCACATTCTCTCTGAGTCATGTTTTAAAGCCACATTCGGTGGGTATCTGCTGAACATTAACCCAGTAGCGCTGGAGTAAAAGCGTTTAGCCTGAAGTGGCTGTCATTAAGTGCACAGTAGGGCATGTCTGCGGCTGTCTGAAAATAACTCCCAACCCCCACAGAGATGATAGGAAACTGAGCCAGACGCTCCAGATCTAACCCCAGCTCCCTCTGTAGCAAGGTGGGGTTTTCTGTACAGATAGTGACTGCTGAAACTCTCTGAGAGGTTAAAAACGGACACGCGTCCGCCCATTGTAGAGAGAAAACTGAACTATTTTACAAATTGGTGATATCAAATTAATAAATATGATTGGATTTTAAAAGAGAAAACATAACAATTTTACAAATTGGTGATTTTTAATAAATGCATACAGTTTAATAAAACAAATAATGATCAAATATATATATATATATATATATATATATATATATATATATATATATATGTATATGTATATGTATATGTGTGTATATATATATATATATATATATATATATATATATATATAATATAATCTATATGTATCTGTATATTTTATATTTTAATATTTGACAATATTGAACGAAATTAAGCATTATGTTTTTCAAAAAGTAAGATAGTCACGGGTTTGTTGACATACACTGAGAAACTTCGGTCTACTATTAAATAGGTTTCATTTAGAAATGACTAATAACTTTTACAAATAATTGCAACAGCAAACTTAAGTAACTCATTGAATTAAAAGTGACATTTTAAAGTAGAAAGACTGAGATAACAAAATCTTTATTTATTTACTTATTTTTACATTGTGAATTCAAAATGGGTACTTTCTTTTTTTTTTTTTTATAAACGTCACTCGTCTTATTGTGCAATTCACTTTCATTATCCCCCACAAATCATCATCTGATTTTTTCATTTTCATAACTAGATTTTTCCCTTTCTGGGGCGTTATGGGTTTTGTATGTTGTTTTGTAAGGTGTTTTGCTGAACTCATTACACAAGTTGAATGCGCAGTGAAAGGTAGCAGTGAATAATTGTGCTGTTGGTTGCTGTTTTCACGTCCTTCAGTGCTGATGTAAGACCAAGCAGAGGAAGTTTGATTTGCTGCTTTGAGCCAGCATATGAAGAGGCACATGGACTGTTTTATCACAGCCTTTCAGTTCTCAGAGGTCTTTGTGTTTCAGGAGAGCCTGTAATGTACGTACCAGTCAGTAGCACCAAGTTGGAGGAAGTTCACCACATGCTCTTTACCTCGGAGGGGAAATACAACAGGGGAACAAACGCACACACACACACCTGCCCCGGAGGCTTACCTCTGTGTTTTAGTCTATTAAATCCTTGTTGGAAAGCGTAATTTAATGAGACTGGCAGAAAATTGTTTTTTGAACACGAGACGTGCCCCATGTGTGCTAATGCACTTTTCTGAATCCCCTCACATGAACAGCCTGAGCCATCTGAAACCCTCACACTTGTCCTTTGATCCACCTCGAAGTTCCTCATCCGCCTGATAAGAGTGGCCATGACCCCAGAGGACTGTGGTCTGGGCATTCCCAAACTTTTGTGTGTGTTCAGATTAAGGAATGTGCTTGAATCAGCATAACCTTTCACCTTGTGAAGACTTGCATGTTTAAATATTGTCAGAGAATGCACACACTGTGATCCGAAGAGTTGCACTTAGTTCTGGATGAAAAGGCGTCTTTAACCAGTCAATAGAAAGCTCCCCTCTTCGTTCACAGTCAATATCCCGCTCTTCTATAATGACTTTGGCTGGATGATGGATTGATGTTGTGATTGGCAGCTGAAGGTCTGGAGAAATGTTAATATGTAAGGTATTGTACTGCACTGTTTGCTGAGTAAATATGATGATTTGACCAATGAGTGTCCACTTCTGGCCAGGTGTGTGATGAATGGGATAGTAAAGTCATAGAGGAAGTCACGGGAACATGCTCTTGAGCAAATGAATGAGGTCACTCTTCTGCTCCCATGCTGCAGTTCAATTACACAAAGAATGTGTTTCTTGCTTTGAAAAAAGAAACAGACATGTTGAAATTTATTTTATATATTTTTTATTCAAACTAATTTATTAAATTTCTTTATAAGATCTAATTATAAAAATATTTACCACTATATTTTGTTGCAAAAACAAAATATGTATATTTTGTCATCATTTACTCACCCTCAAATTGTTCCAAACAGTTGATGATCCCCATTGACTTGCTTGCATAGTCCTGGGGGAAAAAAATCAGTGGGGACCAGAAACTGTTTGGTGCCAAAATTCTTGCCTGGTACAGTACGTGTTGAACATGTGGACACATACCGGTACATCTGCCACATCCACCTTTTGTGTCTTTTTCTATTTCTTCTTGAGCTTTTTCCTTTCTGATTGTGTCACAGTTGAAACGGTCTCCAGTGACCTCGGCCTGTGTGTGAACTGGGGCTCAGCGCTGGAGGATGCAGGACACGTCTGACCTGTGCTCTTCATCCACACCGTGCCTCTTCCTTCCTGCCCGTCTCTGTCGGAGGAGTGGAGAGGTGTGGATTGACTAGAAAAAAGACTAAAAACGTGTAGGCCACAGTACCACAAATATAATGAAAATATAATTTAAAAATATAATTATATATTTTTTTTATATCATACCTTAGTGAGTCTAAAACTATAGGTCTGCTTCACCACAGATATATTTTGGAATATGTCCAGACTGGAATTGTAATCCATGCGGAGAGGAAAAAAGTAGCAATAATGCAGCAAAATTGGAGCCATGTCCTAAGCATGTTCTCTGACAACTTGTGTAATGGTGCACATTTGGGTAATTCAAGTTTGAATTCAGCTTGCAACATTTTCTGATGTCATGGACCATGGTTTCAGGTTAAAATCTTTTTTACTGAAAAAAAGTCACCTACATCTTCAGTGGTCTGAGTTTGTTGTTTATCAATCACTGCTGAATTTTGCAACAGAAGGTGCTGCCCGATGCATTAACCTTTGACCTTCGGGGCAGGAATGTAGAGCCGTGCTGCTCTGAGATCCCTAATCATGAATCAAACTGGGAACCAGGCTAGATTCAATGACAAAGGTCGCCTTTGTCCGTGGTCAAGGAGTTTGGCCAGCACACATGCTAATATTGGTATGCTAATTCCTTTAATTATGAGTGAGCCGCTTTAGCTATAGCAACTAGCTAATTGCTTGAGCATGAGTCAACTCTCATAAACTGTGTGGAAATAAAAACTAAACAACTGAAAATACATCCGCGCTACTGCCAAATTGAGGTGTGTATGTTTATCCAATTTCAAGCCATACTGGCCTAGTGTGACTCTGTGGGAGTTAACCGTTATTTCACCAAGACTGTTAATCCAGCTGCCGTTTTAAATTGGGAAAGGAAGACAGGGGTGGGTGGCTGTCGGTTTTAGACCGTCCTATCAGTTGCTGTGTGCGTGAGGAGAGTGTGGTGTGAAGCTCTCTGGTGAAACTCTAGCCGACAACCCAACAGATGAAGTGGGCCCTTCCTCTGGGGCCGTGCTGACGGGATCTGACTCACCGTTTCATATTCTACTGCAGTCCCCATCATCTCTCTCCAAATGTGTTCGTTTGTGACTGTCTGTCTCAGTTTAGATAAAGAAGTTGAGCTAGAGGTGGAAAAAACTGATGAAAAGACATGTTTCCTGTAGGCCCTTAGACATTGAGATGGGACATTTAGTCATTATTTGGAGGTTTTATAGATGTGAATATAGATGTGAGTGTTTATTTGTTATTTTTAAGTATAGTTCAACCAAAAATGAACATTTGCTGAAAGTTTACTCAACCTCAGGCCATTCGAGATGTTGCTGAGTTTGGCTCTTCATGAGAACAGATTTGGAGAAATTTAGCATTCTTTCACTTTCTCACCAGTGGATCCTCTGCAGTGAATGGGTGCCGTCAGAATGAGAGTCCAAACTGAGAGCTGATAAAAACATCACAGTAATCCACACCACTCCAGTCATGATCTGTGCATATTTCTCTCCTGATTCAATGAGACGACGTTTTCATGTCATGCATAGAGAACTCATATTTTAGCAAATTCAGCACATATTTTAGCCAGAAGCGATGGTTTGAATTTAAAATTATGGATTTGTTTTTATCAGCTGTTTGGACTCTCATTCTGACGGCACCCATTCACTGCAGAGGATCCTCTGGCGAGCAAGTGATTTAATGCTAAATTAATACAGGTTTGGTAGAACAGTTATTTTGCTAGCAGTGTGGTAATCCATCATAATTCGGCTCTGCTGCCTGAAACCCACCGATACTCCCTTCATGATTAAATCATGACCGGAATGAACTACTGTGACCTGTTGCGGGTTTTTTTTTCAGTCACTTTCTCTTTGATGGATTCAGGCTGAGAAGTGATGAGTGTGAGAAAATGGCTAGACTCAAACAAATGGTCCGAAGGCACGGCTGTACTTCTGCAGCCAGGAATGACTGAATGTTCTGGCAACATCTAGACGTCCTCCAGACTTTCTCTCTCTCTCTCTCTCTCTCTCTCTCTCTCTCTCCTTCCTCCCCTTTCATCCCCAAACTCTTGTGTTGTACTTCATCCTCTGTGAGGCCACACCATCAGCAGTTTGGGCTCATCTAGAGGAAACACATTTTGTGACAAAAGTGCTCTAGAAGTTAGTCACAATCTCTTCTGGTTTTTGTCATCCTCTTTCCTGCTTTAAACAGCCCCCTGCAGAGAGATATTCAGCAGTTTTTCATCTGTATTCTTCCCATCTCTCTCTCAGCATGCAGGCTTGAATAACTGTTGTCCAGGTTGGACGTTAGTCAGCGGTCGCAAAAAAAAAATCGGTAAAACACAATACACTGTATAAATATGAAGGAACTTTTGCAGGTGTTTTACCTGTATTCAGAATTTAGGGTTTTAGGTTTAATGGAAATTTAGTAGACACACACGCCTCTTATTTTCAAGGATTGATATCTGACAAACAATTCGGAATCCTCCTCAGCAATCTCTATAAAGTGACTTTAAAAATACTTCTGCAGTAATTGACCTTTCCCAGTCCATTCCCAGACATTAACAGACTGACTAGGATGCATATACATTGAATGGCAACAACAGGTGGGCCTTTTCTCTTTTTGATCAAGCCGGGCACTAGTATTAAATTTCACCTACTGAATAAGCAGAGAGAGAGTTTCCTGAAGTACACATATCCTCTGAGCCTCCCAGCTGGAGGCAGATGTGCTAGAAGTCAGCAAATGTTGAAGTTCTAGAGTTCACACCTGGCACTCTTCATCAAACAGGCGGTAATTAACCTTTATGATGACCCCTGTGTTTCTAGAGCGATCTGTTTAATGCACAGGATCTTGCACATGTGCATGAGAATGCTGGAGCATCAATCTTCATGAAGCTCATTCTGAGAGATTAAAGATAAATCTGCAATGGTATGATGTAATTCAGGGTTCATTTGCATATCCTTAAACACATAAATGCATGTAAATACAGTCCATATGGTGCATTCGGTCCTATGTAAACCACAGTGGAGTGATGCAATGAAAGATGCAGTATGGAAAACAGATGATGGCCTTTTCATGTCGTGGGATTATGTCCAGAGCACCACAAATGCTGTTGTCCATCATCTCCAGGAAACACAGGCTTTGGCACCGTACCGTTGACTAGATACAGTCAAACACTGGAATATTAAGACCCGACTGGAGGTCTCTGAGAGATTATCTCGTGAATTGAGTATCATGTGAGCATGCATGGAAGAGACGGGAGGATGTGAAGAGGTCTTGGCATGGTGATGGACAGCTGGGAAAAAAGTCTCCCAATTTTTTATATACTTTAAGTTGTCTGTAATTGTCATTTTGTGTTTGAAGCATTAACACTGATCAGTGTTCCTGTGGCTCAGTGGAAGAGCATTACATTAGCAGCACAAAAGGTTGTGGGTTAAATGTCCAGTCAACATACATACTGAAAAAAATAAAAATAAATCATAGACTTAATGCACTGTAAGTCGCTTTGGATAAAAGCGTCTGCCAAATGCATAAATGTATGTTTGCTGAGCTTCCTGATTAAATTGGCCAGAGAGTTTGCTGCAGTCTTGCATCTAGCAGCATACATTTTTATTCCGTATGTTTAATCTGGATCACTCTGAATATTATATAAAGGATGAACATGTGCATATGAATTGTGAATGTAACCGCTATGTATGTTATATAAGTGTATAAGAACATGGTGATAAATGCAGCAGTGCAGATGACTTAATAATGATGAATATAATAATCATAAGGTTGTGTGTTATAGGGCTGGGGTGTAGTATTTATTTCCGCTTTGAAATTATGCTCGCACAACACATTGTTCAGGTAAATGGGTAATATAATAGGAGTAAAGCAGGTAAAAAAAAAAAAAAAAGCTTGATCACATATTAAATATTGACCTTTATTTGATTAATAGTTTAACATTTAAATAGCTTATATATATATATATATATATATGTATTTATGTATGTATGTGTATATATGGATGTATGTGTATATATGGATGTATGTATATGGGTCAAAGACGTTCAGATGTCCGCATCAAGAAAAATGTACAAAAGTGATTTTGTGTCAATAGAAAGCACATTAAATGTAAGTAAAATGTCTACTTTTAAGGTTTTAAAATACGTTTTTGGAGAACAAAATGTCAAAATTTGGTTGAAATCATGTTACATTGTCATTCAGTGTAACACAATATTTATGCAAAAATTCAAACAACATGCTTATTCTGACGTGTCCATATTAAAATAACTAAATGAATAATGGAGCATACTAAATTTGATTGTGTTTTAAATTAGTACAAAATTCTTACTGACAAACGGGCAAAACCTAGGATAGTGGCAAATTTTAAAAATGTAAAATTACAACTCATTAGTATTTGGGGTGAAAGTAATTAGTCTTTTAATATGTCATGAATAGATTTTTGTGTTAAATATGTCTGACAAGCTTGTTACACTGAATGACATTTTACTGGGTGTCTTCTGTAAATAAGGGGAAAATGATGATATTTATGTTTTGCTCAAAACAAAAACAACATTGCAATTAAATAAAACTGAAAACTTTTTACATTTTTTGGGGGGGGAAACTACAACAGTTTAAAGCAGTATTACACTTTTCTTTTATGGTTAAATACTTTTTCGTCTTTGACATATATATAATAATGTATGTGTGTTTGTATATAAACTACAAAAAAAGTTACATGAAATATATCTAGCTATACACAGCTAATAAAGTACAATGGTATACATTTTCTAAGTAACTCAATGCAAAAAAAAAAAAACGTGATTGCATATTAAATTATTCACGCATTTTATTTAATAACAGTAAAAAAAGAAATTGAAATTCTTTTAATTTTCATTAAATTAATTCATTATTTTAAAAGTAAATAATAATAATGTTAATAATAATAATAATAACAACCACCAAATAATGATTAAGTAAAGCAATGTTATTTAATGAAATGTATGGCAATATCACATAAATTAATATAATAATATAAATATAAATTATTATCACATTAAATTATTGAACCTGATGCAATTATTAAATAACATTTTAAATGGCTGGTCAAAATGTTGGTGTTGTTTTTGTCTTGTGAGTGTGTTTGCACAAACCTCAGAAACATCAAGAGCTGCATTCTTTCTGTGTAAATGTGTAACAGTGAAGCATGTCAGAAAGTGCCAGATCAGTTTAATAACAGACACAATTTTCTGAAGGTCCTCTGTATTCAGTTTTGAAAGAAAAGAGTGTGCGTTTCATTTTTATGAGCTTTATTTTAGATTTGGCATTTATGATCTGCGCATAAGGTTTTGCTCTATACAAGGCTCCGAGTGTATTCTGTGTGTTAGTAGGTGAACGCAGCAGTGTGGCATTGAGCAACACTCCAAACTGACTTTTCATCTCCTACAACCCATTTGTTTTACAAGCGGCAGGTTGGTACTTGTGAACGGCTCCTCCTTTTACAGAAAAACAGTCATGGCAGCAGCAGTCCAAATGGCTGGAGGTGATTGAATGGCTGCCTGTGGAGACATTTATTGGCTTTCACAGTGCTATGAATGAGCCAAGCCAGTTAGGGAGTGACAGAAGATCGTGTGTGTGTGGGTGTGTGTGTGTGTGTGTGTGTGTGTGTGTGTGTGTGTGTGTGCGTGCGTGTTATTGTTGGTTTTTAGTTAAGTCAATATCTATGTTTACATGCACCCAAATATACCCTTTCTAATCTGATTAATGGCTCGGACTAAAAAGCTGTCATAGTTCTTCTGATTGAGATTGATCTGAATTCAGTTTCAATAGGATTGAAAGCCGTGGCACAGAATTTAAATAAACTGATCTACAGGAAAACTGAATATTAACTAAATATTTGCTAGCAAAATCTCTTCCAACATATAGTAAGCTCTCTTTTGAGATCTGTCATAAATGTAAAAATGCCTGTGGTATCTTCAGTGACAATATCACTGCGGTTTTCTCTGGTTCTGACCACGTCATCTGGGTGCTAAATACATGTAATGCACATTTACATTTTTTCATATAGCAGACGCTTTTTTCCACATGTGAATGAATACAGGAATGCAACGTTTCAGAATCTGAAATCGGATTCGTTCTGATTGAGGGAAATGAATGTACGCATGCTGAATGGTGTCCAGGCTAGTTTTTGGACCCCTTTGACTTTGGACAAAAAACAAATGTCTTCTGTGTGCGTTGCAGAAGAAAGAAAGCCTTACAGATTTTGCACTTCAGCTCTAAGCTTGATCAATATTCATAGTGAAGCTTGCCTACTTCAAAACCTGTTTTATCATGCCAGTACATTTTTTTTGCATCTTGAAATTTGAACCCAGCAAGGATGAGAGGTGTGTCCATGTGCCTCAGGTCTACTACTTTCTGTTTGAAAATCGCACACACACACACACACACACACACACACAGCATTCTGACAGTGACACAAAGTTCAAAGTGCTCTGCTCTGGAATGTCATGCAGGTGTCCTTAGAGGTGAGGGAGTGGATAGAGGGATTGCCCTTCAGTCACACATGTACCCCAGTAAGCATTCGTCTCCGCTTTAGACCACACACTGCGCTCAACTCACACACAAACACACACACACACACACACACACACACACACACAGAGCCTTCATAATCTGAAACTATCTGACATTCCAAAGCTCACACTCTCTAACAGAAGGTTGTTTGATCTTTCCTGTTACAACACAAAAATAATTCTTCTGATGATTCCTCCGGAGTCCTTGGCTTATCATTCATATGGCTATGGGTGTATGAATGCTGTTTACATAACGTAGCGATAGAGGAGTTTATGCTTCATTTGCACAACACAAAGTGTGTTAATATAGAGTTCACCGATAAAGCAGGGTGGTGTGATTCCTCTTTTATGAAGACACACAACATGCCAGACAATCGTAAACACTCACAAAACCATCTTTCCAATATAGACCCACAATACACACTTCTGTTCTGACTAAATGTCATATCTTGTTATGGGAACAAAATCACAGGGCGACATCCGGGAAACCACCATTTAACCTCAATCTGACCTTTTAGCCCTATAAAGCCTACTGTAGCAAATTTCTCAAATTCCTCAACATGATCAAAACTTTTCTTGAAATCCTGTTACACACACACACAGCTATTACATGCCATCTGTTACATGATTGATAGTCTCATTATATAAATGTAAGGGTGTGATACTCGATACAAGGGCTGCACGATATTGGGAAAAAATGACATTGCGATTATTTTATTTTTCTGCGATTGTATATTGCCATATGAAATCTAATAAAAAAATTCTTACAAACAAAAATGGGCTGAGCACGCTTACATTCTCATTTTAAATGATTTAAACATCCGAGTATTATTTAGATTAGAGTAATTATTTGTTTGTAACTTTAGGATATGGTTTGAATTGTTAACATATTAACCAACATGAACTTACCACGAACAATACTTTTGTTACTATATTTATTAATCTTTGTTTATCTTAGTTTATAAAAACACAGCTGTTCATTGTTTGGTAATGTTACTTCACAGTGCATTAACTATGTTAACAAATACTGTACAACTTTTGATTTCAACAATGAAGGGTATAGCCTAAATGTTGAAATTAACAATTTTGTTGAAGTGCAGTTTAGTTAATGTTAAATAAAGTAGTTTAATAGTTTAATAAACACCAATTCAGACGTCTCATGAGTTCAGTGTTGGACAGGTCAGTTGTTTAAACCATTCATTAAATTGAATCGGTTTAAATGAATCATTAGTTCACGAATCAGACGTGTACAGTACGCGTTGTGTAATTATATCTGCAGTTTAGGATATCACACAAGATTTGACAACACTGAAAACATTTCATCACTGGATAGTGTTTTTTTGTTGTTGTTGTTGTTGTTTTTTTGTTCGACACCATCAATTGACACAATTGATTTTGATTAATATGTGCGAGGGAGAAAGAGCAAGACAGCGCTGGTGTTGTTTGAAGACTGTGAAGGTGAGCGTGCGCTTTCTCTCACTTTCTCTCTCTCTCTCTCTCTCTCTCTCTCTCTCTGTCTCTCTCTCTGTCTCTCTCTCTCTCTCTCTCTCTCTCTCTCTCTCTCTCTGTCTCTCTCTCTCTCTCTCTCTCTCTCTGCTCATTCTTATATGTGCCCTGTTAAACTGACAGGACTTTAAAACACATGCAAATGCTAAACTTTCATTCTATGGTTAAGCTGTGCAATTAATCCGCGAATCACATTCGTCAAGGGCCGTACGGTTAATGAATAACGGATCAACTACGACAGCCTATATCGCACATCCTGCGATGTGATTATTGTGGATTCGTACATCGCGATATCTATGCACATTGTGCAGCCCTGCTCAATACTTGAATACTTGTTTATATACTTGATACTTGTTTACTCATTTTTTTTTTTAAATAGGAAACTTGGGTTTACTTTGTTATCCGTTATCCGTACTTTCTGTTTGTGAAAAATCATCTGACAAAAGAATCTCTGAATCATATGCATTATATGTTTTGCCTCCACAATAAGAACAGAGCTAAATTAAATTTTAATTTAATATCAACTAGATTTCCAAGTTTATCTTAATTTTGGGCCATTTCAGAAACTGAGCCAAATTGCATATTTCGCTCCTTTTTTCTTTTATGAGCATGAGCTAACGGTTCAATAAACTGTTCCATTTTTAAAAAATGCCAATTTCATGACCATTATTTAATACGATAGCTTATCTAATCATGAAAACTGTCATAATTTCCATCAAAATCACACCAGCTTCATCTATGTCAGATGTTTTTGGGACTTCCAAAAGGTTTTTAAGAGCAGTCTATGGAAAACTGATTCTGTGAACAAGTGACCGATTTCAGTTGCAGCTATTTAAAGGATTTTAACAGAAGTCTGGAAGGTCCCCATTTGGCTTTGGAGCAGATCATTTGTTTCTGCTGTGACGTCAAAAGGTGAAGTCAGCGAGCATCATTCAAAACAGTGAGGAGGACAGGGAACATCATTCCAAAACAGAGGCAGATGGCGCCGTGTAAAGTGCCGTGTGTGTGGGTGTGAAGTGCTGAAGTTTGTGTTTATTTACATAATGTGAAGTGACTAGTGACTTCAAAAGTGAGAAGAACAGGTGGGCCTGTTTCATTTACCATACAACACAACATCCCACACCTACTGCTTTACCTACTATAGAGTTTGTTTTGAGCTCATAAACTAGATATCCTCAAGCACATTTCAGATTATCATCACATGTCAATCAGACAAGCCCTTCCTGTCTAAGTAGGTGGTTCCTGGCCAGAATAAACTAAAGACGGACAGACTTCATGCTGATAATAACAGTCTGGTTGTGTAAAACTAGTCTTAATCGACCTTGTCTGTCTGCGAATAACAGTTACGTCTATTATTATTCCTTCCAGTTTTATTATAGCTTCTTTATTATCTCATTATGATCTGTGTTTGTATTTCCTTTCACTTGCTGTATATTTGCCGGGTTTTATTAGCTGTAAAGTTGTGTAACTAGTTCCTATCATGCCAGTAAAACACCCTGGAACTGAACTGAACCTAAGCGAGAGCGACATAGACAGAGACCTTTTTAAATATGCATATTCATACGCACACTGAAGCGTTGCGTGAGTCAGACCACGTGTGGGACTGTCTGTCTGCCTTTGACTCAGCTCCACTCTCTGTCATAAAACAATTTTTTTTCAATCGATTATAAAACATGGGTTTGAAAAACTTTGATATCAACTCTCAAAATGTCATGTGGTGTAACTGCCAAGTTACAATTAATAAAATATTTGCTTTACACCTTAAATGCATGCGACTGTACACATCTTAATCATTAATTTAAAAAAATATTTTAAGGTAAATATTTATTAATTTATTTCAATTCATAAATATCATCACATTTCTGGCAAGTTGCACCGCATGACATTTTACGACTTACAACTAACCTTGCCTTTTCATAAAAAAAGGTCAAAGTATTGGATATTTATATCTTTGCCTGTTTTGGGGTTTATTCTTCCTGTACATTTCTGCATGCTGGTTGTACCACTTTAATTTACTTTACAAACGTTTCCCAAATATTTAGAATATTAAAAAAATATATATTAATAAAAAGTTTCAAACCATTTTGTGGGTTTTCTTTTCAAGAATTTCTTCATGCAACTCTGTTAATGAGTATTTTTCTTTATAGTGAGTTATGGATTATATTGTAATATATTTTTAAGTGCATTGTAAATTAACAGAGCAGCACACAAAAAGTGTGACTCACAGACCATAGTGTAAATCACTATTCTTTGATCATCTTTCCCTCTGCTAAAGCTCTTAAATCTTAGTCTCACCCATGTTTGGATTCAGAAATGAAACCAGTGTAATCCAGCATGCAAATTAGTGTTGGTTTAAGGTAGTCTTTACAGCAGGGCGTGCTGTCAAATTAACAGCAACTATTCATGCTTATAATTTGAATATAATTGTTCATAGTTTAATTAAGACAGAATAATAAAGAAGAGAAGTGAGCATGATAGACATTGTGTTTATGTGAGTGTTTACACACTCATATGCGTTGCTGCTGCTGTAGCGTGCAGCTTCCAACCGCAACCACAGTGTAAACAATCAGATGCTAACCTCATCTGATCCCAGTCTTGGGAGCCCGTCTGAGCACTGCTCTCCATGGAGGAGTGTGCTGGAGGATTAAAAAAGGCCCTTACATCTTCAAACAGAGCTGCCCGCAATCGTCCAGGGTCCAGCCCGTTTCCTCCCTCAGCGCACAGATAAAGTT
>NW_020529032.1:0-42500 GCF_003368295.1 Carassius auratus
GCATTTCCCCTGTCGGGCCAATGCGAGCCAGGGCTTAAAGCGGGCTGGGCGGGGCTCATAGCCCTGGGCCAGTGGCACCGATATAAAACGGCTTGCGATAGTGTAAGAGCCGTGTGTTCTTGTGATTCACACACCAGCATCTGAGCGTCATGGTGAAAATCACCTTCGCATCAGCGGCTCTGCGTCACGGGCACGCGCGCGGGCGACGCCTTCAGTGCATCCCATAATATCTGCCTGAATATGACAGAATACACCTGCAGTAGTAGCCTACTGAGGATGCTTTATTTGCTCCATTAATAAACAAACTCTGCTCACTGATGTATTATCACAGTAACAGAACCCGAGCGTGCTTGTAATTATGGAAGGCCAAAAGGGTCAAATTCACGTGAATTTTAACGCGTCAACAACACGTTAAATACGTGTATTTCACGCGTAAACAACACGTATTTAACGCGTTAAATACGTGTTGTTTACGTGTTAAAAATCAGCGCGTACTTAACGTGTATTTAACGTGTATTTCACGTGTTAAATACACGTGAAGTACACGTGAAGTACGCGTTAAAAATCAGTTTGAACGGGTCCAATGTCATTGGCTTGCTGAGGACTTGGGGTCAAAACCAACTTCTGTGAGCTTAGAGGGGTGTACCATTCACAGACAGGCAACCCATCATTTAACATGCTATAGATCAGCTATTCAGCCTTATTATTTTGTCTTTTTTTGTATAGACTATAGAAATAATATAATTTAATTGCAGTTTTATGAAATATTTATTTTTTAATAAATATTAATTAACATTTTGTGGTGATAGTATAATGTTTATAAAAGTTTACAGTATTTGTAATGAACAGGACTTTTGTTTAGCTCTTGACTCGCCAAAATATACTATTTAAATACTGTTGCTTTCTGAATGCCATTACACAAAAATACCAACTCATAACTCCACGAATATAGCAAGGAGAGTCAAAAGTTATAGTCTGAATCTACTGTGACGATCCAAAGGGGCTGTAGTATTTATTTTGCCCAGCAGGTGTCATGGGGTAAACATTTTTGTGTCTTTAGGTTAAGTGCTGTGATGCAGGTGTGGAAAATTGATTGTGATTAACAATGCTGCCTATAAGATGCTGGCTTTCTTACCCTTTGAGGGAAGGAGATTGGGGCTTGGTCTTGCTGGTCTTGCGGACTTTCTCACGTCTCCAGTCCAAGGCTTGAAGTTGTGTTTTTTGTATCTTTATATTTTTTTAATGTTTTACCTCAATGTGGTTATGGCTGTTTTTCTGATTAAAACACATATTTGTGCAAATTTGATAATGTTGTATGGACTCTCTATTCATGTTGCTACTCCTTGATCCAAGGGGTTGTAACACTACGTTCTGTCAAATGTTTAATAGAGCTCTCCAACTGATTCATGGGTTTAGGTATTATTTACATATGAAAAGATCATAATGGGATTGTTTTGATTTTGGACTCATTTCAATCTGGAGAATCCGGCTGTAAATAATGATATGCCATTTTCACAATCAGAGCATGTTTTATGTGTTATAGCAATATATTTGGATCTCATCCATGGATTACAGTATCTCTGGGCTCATTTTAATTGGGATAATTTCTGAAAATACTGAACACTGAAATCTTGTTTTATGAAGTTACAAGTAAAATGGTGACATCAATAGGCCTATTATTATTATATATGGGGTCTGGGGTTGATTCTTGTACAAAACTCGCTCTATTTATTCAAAGCCTCAAACAATTTCTCAATGGTGCGACTAAAAAAAAAACTCTGAGGTCGCACCGGTGCAACGAGCCTTTAGGGGAACCCTCGAGCCGGGCTTCGATTTGTTCAGATGTGGGCCGGCTCCAGTCTGGTTTAGACTTCTTCTTACTTTTATATATTAGACATTCGTCATTAATGATGAAAAAAAACTTGCTGCCTCTAGTGGGAAACAACAGGAGACCGTGATGCCACGACTGTAAAGAGTGGCTTGATGGTGTTTGTGTCCCGCAGCAGCACTGCTGAACAGTTCTGCGTTCAAATAATAGGCTTAAGAAGAAGATTTTAATTTACTAATAAACTAGCATTTTCTGAATCTGTATCACAGAATGAAGTTGCTGTCACGGAACAGAGAGAGAGAGAGAGAACCCAGGAGGCGAATGCAAGTTAATGCTCTTTTAGTAGAATAAGGCAAAGCCGCAACGGCCAAAAACAAAGGCAGAGTACGGGGATAATTCCTGGTCAAACAATGGAGCCTAAAAGTGGCTGGTCTGGGAAGCCTGTGATCAGCGAGACAAGGTACAGGTGAGGCAGGGGACCCCTCGTTACTCCTCAAGGCAGATAACTGGGGGAGAACAAGACAGGCAACAAACAGTCCATACAAAACTCTCCCAACGACTTGACAATACTAGACTAGACTAGACTAGACTAGACTAATGGTCTGTAGAAAAAGCACAAAAACGTCAGAAACATCCAAAGTGGTTAGTAATAATCTAACAGGGAATGGAAAGAGACAGAGCTAGAAATAGAGAGCCTAATGATAGGAGATAGAGAGCAGGTGAGCGGAAGAGAACGAGGAACAGCTGAAGATGATGAGAGTAGAGATAAGTGAGCACAAAAGAAAAGAAAGAACCAGCAGATGGAGACCGAACTGGGATCATGACAGTTGCATCCCGTTTCGTCATCTCCTCATTAGAAGCGCTTTTAGAGATAAGTACATCTTTATGGGTTATAATTATAATGAAAGAGTTTTTGTGTTTTATTTTTTTATTTTGTTAAGTAGTTATTTAAAGCTATATTTATGTATGTATGTATATTATATGTATATGTTTTCACTGAGTTTCGGTTAATTTTTGTACTCCTATTAAAGACAAACATGGCAGAACGAGCAACTGTTTTGTTGATATTGTGTGTACAGTTACGAATAATGGTATTACTTTTACCTTTTATAAGCAAAAATGATGGCATATCCAAGGAAAAAATTGCAAGTGATCATGCTGCCGTTTCCCTGTCCTGAAGCATCTCCTCACAAATGATTGGATAGCTTACATTTATCTGGGTTTAACAAACACTGTCATATGAGTCTCTATCTTGAGATGTTTTAGGTTTAAATTTCACCTCAGTGAAACACTTTAAGCACCAAAACTTTTCAGTAAGTTACCTTTCTTGTAGAAATGTACTTCAAATACATTGTTAACCAGATTGTTAGTTAATCTTTTAGGATACAAGTCAATATTGTTTATATGGACAGCGATAAAAAGAAAAAGTGGACTTGTAAGAAAAAAGTTAGGCGCACTAGTGTAAACAAGTGCAAAAAATGACGGTTGGTAGCAGTTAGAATACTTCTGTTGTCCTGACCCTAGTACAAGTTTTCATTCTAATCCTGAAAGTCTTAAATGCTTATGTCTTATAACATCACCTGTGTACCTAATTACTGATTGTCTGATGAGTGCATAATCGCTGAACAAAAAGTGCAGAATTGCTGAACAAAAAAAGAGGTTTCAATAAGTGCCACCTGCTTGGCGATCGCTGTAAATGTAAGCACAATAAAAGCTGTTGATTCCTGAGATGATTGTTTTTCTAAAGACCGATATTGATTTCAATGGTTTGTATATCTTAAACCTGAATTGATTGCTTACCTCCATTGTAACTATTTTCCCCACACAAATGTTAATGCTCGATACTAACTTAAGTCTTTATACTATCACAAAACTTTTGAAACCGATACTTTAACTAAACTTATGTATGTCCTGAGATATTGAATATCAAATAAGATGGATATAAATTATCTTGAACACTATATTTTTTCTTACATTTTGTCAGTTATTTCTCAGCAGGAGAATGTGGAAATATCTATTTTTATTTACTGAAAGTCAGAGTTGAGCAGTAAGTAGTTACTAGTAATTTTAGTTATTTAATAATATTGGAAAATTTAAAATTCTCTCGATTAAAATGAGCCCAATTATACAATAATCTGTCCATTCAGATTTGAAGATATCCGTCATCGAATTATAACAAAACAAGAAAAAACTCCAAATGCGCACATGCTACAATATTCTCATGGTTTTACCTTTATAACTTCATGAAACATGCTCTGATTGTGAAAATGGCATATCATTATTTACAGCCGATTCTCCAGATTGAAATGAGTCCAAAATCAAAACAATCCATTATGATCTTTCACATGTAAATAATACCTAAACCCATGAATCAGTTGGAGAGCTCTATTAAACATTTGACAGAACGTAGTGTTACAACCCCTTGGATCAAGGAGTAGCAACATGAATAGAGAGTCCATACAACATAATCAAATTTGCACAAATATGTGTTTTAATCAGAAAACAGCCATAACCACATTGAGGTAAAACATAAAAAAAAATATAAAGATACAAAAACACAACATCAAGCCTTGGACTGATAGCGTGAGAAAGTCTGCCTGACCACCAAACAGCAAGACCAGCAAAGACCAAGCCCCAATCTCCTTCCCTCCAAAGGGTAAGAAAGCCAGCATCTTATAGGCAGCATTGTTAATCACAATCAATTTTCCAACACCTGCATCACAGCACTTAACCTAAAGACACAAAAATGTTTTACCCCATGACACCTGCTGGGCAAAATAAAATACTACAGCCCCTTGGATCGTCACAGTAGATTCAGACTATAACTTTTGACTCTCCTTGCTATATTCGAGGAGTTATGAGTTGGTATTTTTTGTGTATGGCACTCAGAAAGCAACAGTATTTAAATAGTATATTTTGGCGAGTCAAGAGCTAAACAAAAAGTCCTGTTTCATTACAAATACTGTAACTTTTATAAACATTATACTATCACCACAAAATGTTAATTAATATTTATTAAAAAATAAATATTTCATAAAACTGCAATTAAATTATATTATTTCTATAGTCTATACAAAAAAAGACAAAATAATAAGGCTGAATAAGCTGATCTATAGCATGTTAAATGATGGTTGCCTGTCTGTGAATGGTACACCCCTCTAAGCTCACAGAAGTGGTTTGACCCAAGTCCTCAGCAGCCAATGACATTGACCCGTTCAAACTGATTTTTAACGCGTACTTCACGTGTACTTCACGTGTATTTAACACGTGAAATACACGTTAAATACACGTTAAGTACGCGCTGTTTTTTAACACGTAAACAACACGTATTTAACGCGTTAAATACGTGTTGTTTACGCGTGAAATACACGTATTTAACGTGTTGTTGACGCGTTAAAATTCACGTGAATTTGACCCTTTTGGCCTTCCATATGTAATATCTCTGATAATAATAGAACTGAAAGCACATCAGATGAACTCTATACGCTATTAAATGTGCAGGGTTTTGATAAACCTGCCAAGAGTCAGTGTCTTTGAATGCATTATTAAACTATTTCCATCCAGGAACTCAAACTAAAACTATATATACAAACCGTTACTTAAAATAAAATAAATGTGAACTAAAATATAAAAACATGACTAAAACTGAAATAAAAATTAATTAAAGCTATATTGACATGAAAAATACTAAAAATGACAAAAACACACAACAAAACTTTAACTGAAATGATGATAAAAACTAATTTCAAGATTCCAGTCTGGCATCAACAACAATGCCACGCTCAAAATTGCTAAAATCACCTTTCTTTCCCATTCTGACATTCAGTTTGGAGTTCAGGAGATTGTCATCTTCTTCTTCTTCTTCTTGTTTAATGGCGATTAACTCCAAAGGAGCATTATCGCCACCTACTGTGTTGGATGGCAAATTAACCTTGGCTGATTAGTCTGAAGTTTAAAACTATTTCCTTAAATAATACATGACATACATTTTCAGATACACCACACACATCACATAATCCATTTCCAGCCTCTTTCAGTCTGTATAGTGATAAATATACTTCCATTAATAAATCATCTCTGTCTGATCTTGCATGTACTATACTAATTAAAGCTGAAGAAGAATCTGAACTTATTACCACTTTATTTGGTCTGACTTGCTCGACCCACTGTAGTCCTATTATTATATCTGTTAACTCTGCAGTGTACACAGACATCTCATCAGTCAACCTCAAACTAATCTGTTTTTTAAATTGTGGAATATATACATCTAAACCAACCTTTTGACTGATAGGTTCCTTAGAACCATCTGTAAATATTTGTAATACTGAATAAAATGTGTTATTTAAAAAAGCATTAACCTCATTTCCAATGTTCTCTTCTTTGTGCTTGTCTATAAACTCAAATCTACAAGCGGTTCAGGGATTTCCATGCTGGAGTATCAGTAAGTGGTATACTGGGACAGAAGATCTTATTGTCCATGCAACATTCCTTCGCCCATACTCTGCTCTTCCATCCAAAACTGTGTCCTCCATCATATGAGTATTCCCAGTACTCCTCCAATACTTTGGGAGTAAGGTGATTATTTGCTGATTGCGGAAAGTTTACCCAGTATGTAATTGCCAGTTTTCTCTTCTAATATCTAGAGGCATCTCTCCCATTTCTACTCCAATTGCATCTCCAGGGGATGTTTTAACTGCTCCACAACATATTCTTAGTGCTTTGGATTGAATTATATCTCATTTTTTCAGTAAAGACTTGGATGCCGAACCATATACAATACATCCATAATCAAAGCAAGAACGAATCAGTGCTTGATACATGCACAACAATGCACTACGACTAGCTCCCCAATTGTGACTAGCAACCGCACGCATGCAATTTAAGATCTTTTTACACTTGGACTCAATTTTACTGATATGACATTTCCATGTTAATTTTCCATCAAACCATAATCCAAGATACTCTTTCCAGGTACTCTTTCCAATATTTGATCATACAACTTCAGTTCTAAATGTTCATTCCTCTTGTTTTTTGTGAATAACATATATTGTGTTTTTGAGACTGAAAACTTTAGACCCCAATCCAATGACCATTCTTCTACTTCTTTAATTGACTCCTGAATGCCTTTAACCACATTTGTAATATTACGGCCTCTCTTCCATAATGCTCCGTCATCTGCATAAAGAGCCAATCCTATTCCTGCTTTATTAACTTTATCAAAAACATCATTGATCATTAAATTAAACAATAATGGGCTAATTGCACTACCCTGTGGAGTTCTATTTAGAATGTTATAAGGAGCTGATCATTCTTCCCCAATTTTCACCTGAAAAGTGCGTTCAAATAAAAAATCTAAAACCCAATTATAAAGTTTGCCACCTATTCCAATTTTATTTTTCCATTACTTTACATAGTGTAGAGGTAAGAGCGATGGGTCTAGAACTACTGGATTTGGTTATATCTTTACCAGGCTTAGCTAGAGGGAGCACAATTGCCGTTTTCCATTGTTTAGGAAGGATACCCTCCTTCCATATATAATTATATAAACCCAATAATGCTTCTAACGCTTTTGGTGATCATTTCTTTAAGATTCTATAACTTATATCTCTTCCTGGTGTGGTACTCTTTGAGTTATTGATTGCTGTTTTTAATTCAAAATAACTAAACTCATCATCCAAAAAATTATTAAAATCTTGCTTTTTCTTGCAAGAATCTCCAGAGATATTGTTAATTTGTTGTCGTCTTGTTAAAAATGTATCATCTAAATGTTCAATGAGCTTTAGCAAATGTTTGAGCCGACATAATAGCCTTCTCTTTATCTGTGATAGCTACCTTCCCATTTTCCTCCATTACAGGTATTTTCTTAAAGCTGTCAGTTCCATTCATCTTTTTAATCATACGCCAGACTGCATTTACTTCGGTTTCCCTCCCTATTGTATCATTAACATTTTGCCATGCTGTCCTTTTTGTACTTTGAATAATCTTTTTAACATAAGCCCTTTTTCTTTGATAATCTATGACTGCTTCTGGGGTGAGTGTTCTTTTTAAGAACTGAAATGCTTTATTCCTTTCTCTGATTGCTGCCGAGCACTCCTCTGACCCCCATGGTACATTCTTACTTCTACTTAAACCACTTGATAGTGGGATAGACTGAGAGGCTGCAAAATAAATGCCATTCACTACTTTATTATATCTGTCATCAACACTACCCTCTACTGACAGATTTTTGAATTGTTCTTCACATAACATTTGAAGTTTTCCCCAATCTGCTTTCTTATATATCCATCTTACACCATAATTACATTTTTGTAGTTGAATCTTATTTTGAAATACACGTCACTGAAAATGATCACTTCCTATATGATCCTTAGATACTGACCACATACATTTACCAGCTAATGATGCTGAAACTATTGTGACATCCAAACATGACATTCCACCTCTTGTTATATATACTTTCTTGTTGGATTACCATCATTTAAACATACTAAAGAGTTATCTTCAATGAACTCTTCTATTATTTATCCATTTTTATATGTACTCTCTTAGTGTGCTGTACTCAACCGCTGCAGTAAAGACGCGTCCGAGCATCCGACACGGGTCCGCTCAAGATCCGCTGTTTGACGGTGCTGCCCGGAGGCGGAGCTGATCCTCACGCGGGTTTGGCGAATTGAAGGCGGATCCGCCTAGGAGTCACCTGCTGATGTGCAAAACATTTGATTCAGATCGGGACTACGAAGCGCGATTCGCGAATCATTTGATCGGGGCTTCGGAGCGAGTTCGCTAAATATTTGATTCAGATCGGGACTCCGAAGCGCGATTCGCGAATCATTTGATCGGGGCTTCGGAGCGAGTTCGCTAAACATTTGATTCAGATCGGGACTCCGAAGCGCGATTCGCGAATCATTTGATCGGGGCTTCGGAGCGAGTTCGCTAAACATTTGATTCAAGGTCAAGGTCAAGGTCAAGGTCAAGGTGAACTTTATTGTCCCACAAGGGGAAATTCATATGGTCATTCATTCATTACACGCCCTTATCACAACATATTCTCCAAAAAAACAAACACAACACATAAAAACACAATCTATACAAAAAATAACAGTACTACAAGAATGAAAAATTAATGTTAAAAATTTATAATATTATCAAATAGCTAAAACTATGATAGCTTGCGATGTGCGTGATCATTATACAATCTGATCGCTATGGGGACGAATGATTTATTATACCTTTCTGTTCTAATTCTCTGTTGTAAAATTCTACCAGTTGACCTATTACTTCTAATAAATTTATGATATAGAGGGTGAGTAGGGTCATTAAGGATTTGGTCAGTCTTTTTTGAAATAAGCTCATTGTACAGCTGAGCTACCGACACCTGGTCAATTCCGATGATCCTGCTGGCCATCTTAATCATGCGCTGCAGTTTCTTTTGGTCCTTAACATGCATATTACCAAACACACAGATGAGGCCAAAGGACAAAACACTCTGAAGTAGGCTTTTATAAAACATTACAAGAATGTGTTTTTCTAATCTAAAATTATATAATTTCCTAAGGAAGTACATCCGCTGGTGCATTTTCTTAATTTTGTTTAGTGCACATTCATTAAAAGTTAATTTAGAATCAATTTCAACTCCCAAATATTTATACGTTGAAACCCTCTCCACTAATTCACCATTAATATTAGAGGGGGGAACTATCATTCTATTTTTGCTAAAATTTATAACCATCTCTTTTGTTTTCTTCACATTGATTTCCAGAAAATGTTCAGTACACCACTGAGTGAAACCCTGCAATTCCCTCTGAAAACCACTCACAGAAGATATGTCCGACTTTAAAAAACCAACCAATGCTGTGTCGTCAGCATATTTAAAATAAATGTGAGCTGAAGAGGAAGCTTGACAATTATTAGTGTATAATGTATATAGGATAGGCGACAGAACGCACCCTTGTGGTGCCCCTGTATTTATAATTTTTGAGGATGATATGCTTGAATTAAATCTGACCTGCTGACTACGATCTGTCAAGAAGTCATAGATCCATAAAATAATTTGGGGATTGACTCCCAAATGCACTAATTTTCTCACCAGCAGGTGGGGTTGGATCGTATTAAAAGAACTACTGAAATCAATGAACACAATCTTGACCAGGCTTTGAGCATGTTCAAGGTGCTCATGAGTGCTGTTAATCAAAGATAATAGTGCATCCTCAACACCTCTCTCTGCACGATAAGCAAATTGATTCGGGTCTAAAAGGGGTGAAACCTCTTGGAGAAGTTGTTTTAAAATTATTTTTTCAAAACATTTCATAACTGCAGAGGTAAGGGCAACAGGGCGCAGATCATTAAATTCCTTAGGTCTATTGTTTTTTGGCACAGGCACTATTAAGGATTGTTTCCATAGGCTGGGAATAACGCCTGTATCTACTGACAGCTGAAACAACCTATGGAAGGGCTGTGCCAACTGATCAGCACACACCTTTAATGTCCTGCAGCTAATACCATCAGGTCCACATGCTTTACGAGGATTTACACGTCTAAAATAGAATTTGACCTCATCCATGGGGATATTAAAATCTATACCCTTCATGTCTCTTACTGCTGTAATAATCTCATTCTGTTCAACTTTAAAATCATGTATATCAAATCTACAATAAAAATCATTTAATTCATTTGCCATATTAAAATTATTCTCTGCTACCAACGGATGCTTCTTGGACTTATATCCTGTGATAGATTGAACTCCCTGCCAAGCTCTCCTAGCGTCACCTTTAAAAAAGTTTTCTAACTTATGTTTATATGCTGCTTTACACTCATTGATTTAGCTTTTAATCTTTTTCTGCACTGTCTTTTTCTCTTCTCTACTTCCTCCTGATTTAAACACTCTCTTTTTCTCATTAAGGAGTTGCTTTAACTCTGGGGTAACCCAGGGCTTATTATTAGGATACATCTTAATAGTCTTTCGGGGGATGATTACGTCCTCACAGAATTGTACATACCCTGATATAGCAAACACTGCTTCATTGACATTGTCAGTCCCATCGGTCACTACATTCCAATCTGTGCTCTCCAGGCAATCCTGAAGTGCCTCAGTCGCAACAGCAGTCCAGCATTTAACCTCCACCTTTTTTGATTTTTCACGCCGTAGGCGGGACACATATTTTGGCATCAGTTTAATCATATTATGGTCCGAATTCCCTAAACCGGGCAGGGCCTTAGAATAAAACGCATCCTCGATATTTCCATAACAATGATCAAGGCAAGCTTTATTGCGTGTTGAACAGGTAACATATTGTTGGTACGTAGGTAAATGTTCCTTTAAACTGCATAAATTAAAGTCACCCAACAAAAAATTAGCTGCATCGGGGGCCTCTTCCTCCGTTTTAGTTACAAGTTCATGAATCGTAGTGGCAGCGGCCAATGTGTCGGCGGAAGGCGCAATATACACAACAAACAGTCTGATTTGGTGTATTTCTCTAGGCAAATAATGAGGCCTTAAGGAAAGCGCTAAAAGTTCAATGTCCTTCGTACAGATCTGATGCTTCATCGTAATATGACCAGGGTTACAATATGTATTGTTAACAAACACGCACACACCTCCACCTTTCCTTTTCCCGGAGTTCTGATTACGGTCCATCCTCACCAGCGTGTAGCCCTCTAGTTCGACCGATGAGTCGGAGTCTGTCTCAGTGAGCCAGCTTTCTGTCAGGCAGATAAGGCAGGATTGCCGGTATTCGGTGAGATACTGAGTGCAGGCCCGCAACTCATCTCCCTTATTCCTTAGGCTTTGGACATTGCCGAACATGACAGTTGGAAGTGATTGTCTGTAGGGCTGTCTTTTCACTCGTTCCCGGATTCCTCCTTTCCTGCCACGTTTCCTTGCTTTGGCGTTCTTGCTACCCCTGACACATTCCGGTGGTAACAACGATGTGTCATAGGGATGAAATCGCATTGCAGGGGATTTAAAATTTAGCAGAAAGTCCCGTGTGTAGGTGATTCGCGCTCCCTGGTCACTATGCATGCATTGATTGTAACCGGCAGCATAAGTGATCAAAATCACCAGCAAGATAACTGAGTTCGTCTTCATTCTGAGCCCTGAACATTCATCTAATAAAAAAAAAAAAGAAAAAGACTTACTTTAACCGTCAATATTGATGGATTGTAAAACAATTAATAAAAACAAACAAACACAGCTAAGGACGCGCAAAGAGACCGTGTCGCCGCTCGCGCATGCGCCACACCAATTCAGATCGGGACTCCGAAGCGCGATTCGCGAATCATTTGATCGGGGCTTCGGAGCGAGTTCGCTAAACATTTGATTCAGATCGGGACTCCGAAGCGCGATTCGCGAATCATTTGATCGGGACTTCGGAGCGAGTTCGCTAAACATTTGTTCAGATCGGGACTCCGAAGCGCGATTCGCGAATCATTTGATCGGGGCTTCGGAGCGAGTTCGCTAAACATTTGATTCAGATCGGGACTCCGAATCGCGTTTCGCGAATCATTTGAGATCAGGTCTTTCGAGCGGATTTGCAAAGCATTTGATTCTAGATCAAGTTTTAATAAAGAGAAAAGAGGTTTAGAGACAAATTTTTGTTAATAGTCAGTTAGTAATCCCACAGTCCATAGCATCAGTAACTGTATAATTTAGTAAGGGAAAATTAAAACAAAATAGGATTAGTTTCAATTTTTATTTTATTTATGTAGCAAATGGTCATCTTAACCTCTGTGCAGTGTTCAGGGTATTTCAGGACCCTAAATTAAATTCTAATTCATCTAAATGACATGACACTTAATGACTTTACCAAAACAGAAATTGGGATGTCTGATTGTATATTAGTGTAATAAAATCACTCAGAATGTTCATATAGTGCTTTTGTTTAAAATTGTAATATAAATGTTTTCCAGTAAATGGCAGAAATCTGCCACTTAAGTATGACCATGTATGAAAGCAAGAAATGTAGATATACTTTAAACTTAACTACATATTTATTTTGTATAAGCATTTCATGTAAACATGTAATACTTTTTTTTTCAAAAATGTAACATTTCAACAAATTCCATATCAACTGTATAGTAAAAACATTAAAGGAAGTGACGTTATAATTCATGATTTTCTAGATATTGGTGTTTTTAATTTCACCTCTTAAAGCACTTTCTTTTATCAATGCAAATATCAGTATTCAACATTTTGGGATTAAAACATCAAAACATTATGCATTTGTAATTGCAGTTTAAATGCATTTTGTGAAAAGTACAAGAGGTGACTTCCATGTGGAGAGGGTATGGAGAGATGATGAGCTGATCACAGAGATCACGGCTAAAGTTGATGAATTCTACTTTGGCATATACATAAATTTTTTGCTAGGAAGAAAATCGGCATGAAAAATTTACCAACAAATTATGTTCCTGTTCTATAGTGAATGTAGTTCTATAGTGTTCTATTACAAGAGAAAACATTCACCCCAATAAGTCATGCTTCAATTAATTATATTTTATTGTTATTCATGTTATATTGTTGGAACATACCTACCCCAAACTGGAAAGATATGTCAGGAGGGGTTGGTGATTTCTGATGTGTTCAGAATCTGAAACGATATTGCAGATCATAAGTAAAAGTAAAGAGTTTGATTTTTATAAAAAATTTCTGACTTAAATTTCCCCCCTAAAATCTACGCATTCAATTCAGCAAAAAAAAAACAAAAAAAACAAAAGCACACTGAGAAGTATGTGAAAGATTATATGTATAATGTTCATTAAAACCCTTGCTGAGAAAGTAACAAAAGCTTAAACTTACTGGAAGATATCAACATTTGCTGATCACAAAGCAGACAAGTTACTAGCAGGTGAAGAGAAGCATGGTGTCACTAGCAGGTGTGTAGATGATGCTGATGTCACCAGCAGGTGTGTGGATGATGCTGATGTCACCAGCAGGTGTGTAGATGATGCTGATGTCACTAGCAGGTGTGTAGATGATGCTGATGTCACTAGCAGGTGTGTAGATGATGCTGATGTCACTAGGAGGTGTGTAGATGATGCTGATGTCAGTAGCAGGTGTGTAGATGATGCTGATGTCACCAGCAGGTGAGGAGATGATGCTGATGTCACCAGCAGGTGAGGAGATGATGCTGATGTCACCAGCAGGTGTGTGGATGATGCTGATGTCACTAGCAGGTGTGTAAATGATGCTGATGTCACTAGCAGGTGAGCAGATGATGCTGATGTCAGTAGCAGGTGTTTTTTCCAGCTCCTTTATTTTCCCCAATTTCCAGTTTACTCTTCTTTGGGCTTGTCTACTTTCCATGCTGGAGTATCAGTAAGTGGTATACTGGGACAGAAGATCTTATTGTCCATGCAACATTCCTTCGCCCATACTCTGCTCTTCCATCCAAAACTGTGTCCTCCATCATATGAGTATTCCCAGCACTCCTCCAATACTTTGGGAGTAAGGTGATTATTTGCTGATTGCGGAAAGTTTACCCAGTATGTAATTGCCAGTTTTCCCTTCTAATATCTAGAGGCATCTCTCCCATTTCTACTCCAATTGCATCTCCAGGGGATGTTTTAACTGCTCCACAACATATTCTTAGTGCTTTGGATTGAATTATATCTCATTTTTTCAGTAAAGACTTGGATGCCGAACCATATACAATACATCCATAATCAAAGCAAGAACGAATCAGTGCTTGATACATGCACAACAATGCACTACGACTAGCTCCCCAATTGTGACTAGCAACCGCACGCATGCAATTTAAGATCTTTTTACACTTGGACTCAATTTTACTGATATGACATTTCCATGTTAATTTTCCATCAAACCATAATCCAAGATATTTAAAAACAGGTACTCTTTCCAATATTTGATCATACAACTTCAGTTCTAAATGTTCATTCCTCTTGTTTTTTGTGAATAACATATAT
This sequence comes from Carassius auratus, assembly GCF_003368295.1. NCBI lineage: Eukaryota > Metazoa > Chordata > Actinopteri > Cypriniformes > Cyprinidae > Carassius > Carassius auratus. The sequence continues at coordinate 14,750 of NW_020529032.1, forward strand.
TGTGTTTTTGAGACTGAAAACTTTAGACCCCAATCCAATGACCATTCTTCTCCTTCTTTAATTGACTCCTGAATGCCTTTAACCACATTTGTAATATTACGGCCTCTCTTCCATAATGCTCCGTCATCTGCATAAAGAGCCAATCCTATTCCTGCTTTATTAACTTTATCAAAAACATCATTGATCATTAAATTAAACAATAATGGGCTAATTGCACTACCCTGTGGAGTTCTATTTAGAATGTTATAAGGAGCTGATAATTCTTCCCCAGTTTTCACCTGAAAAGTGCGTTCAAATAAAAAATCTAAAACCCAATTATAAAGTTTGCCACCTATTCCAATTTTATTTTTCCATTACTTTACATAGTGTAGAGGTAAGAGCGATGGGTCTAGAACTACTGGATTTGGTTATATCTTTACCAGGCTTAGCTAGAGGGAGCACAATTGCCGTTTTCCATTGTTTAGGAAGGATACCCTCATTCCATATATAACTATATAAATCCAATAATGCTTCTAACGCTTTTGGTGATCATTTCTTTAAGATTCTATAACTTATATCTCTTCCTGGTGTGGTACTCTTTGAGTTATTGATTGCTGTTTTTAATTCAAAATAACTAAACTCATCATCCAAAAAATTATTAAAATCTTGCTTTTTCTTGCAAGAATCTCCAGAGATATTGTTAATTTGTTGTCGTCTTGTTAAAAATGTATCATCTAAATGTTCAATGAGCTTTAGCAAATGTTTGAGCCGACATAATAGCCTTCTCTTTATCTGTGATAGCTACCTTCCCATTTTCCTCCATTACAGGTATTTTCTTAAAGCTGTCAATTCCATTCATCTTTTTAATCATACGCCAGACTGCATTTACTTCGGTTTCCCTCCCTATTGTATCACAAAAATGTTTCCATGCTGTCCTTTTTGTACTTTGAATAATCTTTTTAACATAAGCCCTTTTTCTTTGATAATCTATGACTGCTTCTGGGGTGAGTGTTCTTTTTAAGAACTGAAATGCTTTATTCCTTTCTCTGATTGCTGCCGAGCACTCCTCTGACCCCCATGGTTCATTCTTTCTTCTACTTAAACCACTTGATAGTGGGATAGACTGAGAGGCTGCAAAATAAATGCCATTCACTACTTTATTATATCTGTCATCAACACTACCCTCTACTGACAGATTTTTGAATTGTTCTTCACATAACATTTGAAGTTTTCCCCAATCTGCTTTCTTATATATCCATCTTACACCATAATTACATTTTTGTAGTTGAATCTTATTTTGAAATACACATGTCACTGAAAATGATCACTTCCTATATGATCCTTAGATACTGACCACATACATTTACCAGCTAATGATGCTGAAACTATTGTGACATCCAAACATGACATTCCACCTCTTGCTATATCTATTCTTGTTGGATTACCATCATTTAAACATACTAAAGAGTTATCTTCAATGAACTCTTCTATTATTTATCCATTTTTATATGTACTCTCTTAGTGTGCTGTACTCAACCGCTGCAGTAAAGACGCGTCCGAGCATCCGACACGGGTCCGCTCAGGATCCGCTGTTTGACGGTGCTGCCCAGAGGCGGAGCTGATCCTCACGCGGGTTTGGCGAATTGAAGGCGGATCCGCCTAGGAGTCTCCTGCTGATGCACATTTCGGAGCGGATGTGCAAAACATTTGATTCAGATCGGGACTCCGAAGCGCGATTCGCGAATCATTTGATCGGGGCTTCGGAGCGAGTTCGCTAAACATTTGATTCAGATCGGGACTCCGAATCGCGATTCGCGAATCATTTGATCGGGGCTTCGGAGCGAGTTCGCTAAACATTTGATTCAGATCGGGACTCCGAAGCGCGATTCGCGAATCATTTGATCGGGGCTTCGGAGCGAGTTCGCTAAACATTTGATTCAGATCGGGACTCCGAAGCGCGATTCGCGAATCATTTGATCGGGGGCTTCGGAGCGAGTTCGCTAAACATTTGATTCAGATCGGGACTCCGAAGCGCGATTCGCGAATCATTTGATCGGGGCTTCGGAGCGAGTTCGCTAAACATTTGATTCAGATCGGGACTCCGAATCGCGATTCACGAATCATTTGAGATCAGGTCTTTCGAGCGGATTTGCAAAGCATTTGATTCTATCATGTAGGCTAGTACTAGATCAAGTTTTAATAAAGAGAAAAGAGGTTTAGAGACAAATTTTTGTTAATAGTCAGTTAGTAATCCCACAGTCCATAGCACCAGTAACTGTATAATTTAGTAAGGGAAAATTAAAACAAAATAGGATTAGTTTCAATTTTTATTTTATTTATGTAGCAAATGGTCATCTTAACCTCTGTGCAGTGTTCAGGGTATTTCAGGACCCTAAATTAAATTCTAATTCATCTAAATGACATGACACTTAATGACTTTACCAAAACAGAAATTGGGATGTCTGATTGTATATTAGTGTAATAAAATCACTCAGAATGTTCATATAGTGCTTTTGTTTAAAATTGTAATTTAAATGTTTTCCAGTAAATGGCAGAAATCTACTATTTAAGTACGGCAAATTTTTTATATGACCATGTATGAAAGCAAGAAATGTAGATATACTTTAAACTTAACTACATATTTATTTTGTATAAGCATTTCATATAAACATGTAATACTTTTTTTTCAAAAATGTAACATTTAAACAAATTCCATATCAACTGTATAGTAAAAACATTAAAGGAAGTGACGTTATAATTCATGATTTTCTAGATATTGGTGTTTTTAATTTCACCTCTTAAAGCACTTTCTTTTATCAATGCAAATATCAGTATTCAACATTTTGGGATTAAAACATCAAAACATTATGCATTTGTAATTGCAGGTTAAATGCATTTATATCTTGCATTAAACAGTGTGTGTAAACATCTGTCGGGGTCTCTAGAGAGCGATGTGTAGAGGATTAAAACTTGAGCCAGAGGTTCTTCACCGCTATGAGGAGACCTTTGACCTTAACGTTCTTCCGTCTGGTCTCATCATCCACCCTGATGCTCCACACCTTGGTGCAGATGGCAAAGTGGTGGACCCAAATGAAGAACCTCTCTGTGTCCTGGTAGAGGTTAAGTGCCCTGATGTGAAAGAAATCGGAGAGGCATCCCACGTTGAGTTTATTGGGGACCATGCAAAACTGAGAAAGAAACACACAATTGGCATTCCACGGTCAGCTGATGGTTACTGGCTTAGTTAACCTGGTGTGATCTTGTGACAAGTACAAGAGGTGACCTCCATGTGGAGAGGGTATGGAGAGATGATGAGCTGATCACAGAGATCACGGCTAAAGTTGATGAATTCTACTTTGGCATATACATTAATTTTTTGCTAGGAAGAAAATAGGCATGAATAATTTACCAACAAATGATGTTCCTGTTCTATAGTGAATGTAGTTCTATAGTGTTCTATTACAAGAAAAAACAATTACCCCAATAAGTCATGCTTCAATTAATTATATTTTATTGTTATTTATGTTATATTGTTGGAACATACCTACCCCAAACTGGAAAGATATGTCAGGAGGGGTTGGTGATTTCTGATGTGGTCAGAATCTGAAACGATATTGCAGATCATAAGTAAAACTAAAGAGTTTGATTTTTATAAAAAAATTCTGACTTAAATTTCCCCCCTAAAATCTAAGCATTAAATTCAGCAAAAAAAAAAAAAAAAGCACACTAAGAAGTATGTGAAAGATTATATGTATAATGTTCGTTAAAACCCTGGCTGAGAAAGTAACAAAAGCTTAACCTGTTAACTGTCACTCACGTTTTTGAAGATAGACATGAATGTGCATGATACAAACATAAATTTTTATAATTCATAACTGAAAACATTTTGTAACATGATTTTGATGTACCATTTACATGGTAATGCAATGTCTGATTTTAAAATGGGTTTTGAAAGATGAATTTTGAGATTTTGTGTTTTCAAGTGATATATAACTTCTGATGATTTCTAAAATGTGATAGAGAAAAAGGCAACGAGGAAATCTTTTTTTTAAACAAAGGTCAAAGCTCCTTTAGTAATGTAGATTTCTGAGGGTGCACTCTTGTCATAAATTCATCTATTACTTTTCCTACATAATTTTTAACACAAAATATTGGTAAAATATATATTTGGGAGTCTTAGACCTTTCCAACGATATATAGTTTGTCAAGATTAGATTAGATTTGATTGTAATATAGTATAGTCAACGTAGGCGTCCCGTATACGGGACGGGGTGACATTTAACAGGTTAAACTTACTGGAAGATAGCAAAATTTGCTGATCACAAAGCAGACAAGTTACTAGCAGGTGAAGAGAAGCATGGTGTCACTAGCAGGTGTGTAGATGATGCTGATGTCACTAGCAGGTGAGTAGATGATGCTGATGTCACTAGCAGGTGAGTAGATAATGCTGATGTCACTAGCGGGTGTGTGGATGATGCTGATGTCACTAGCGGGTGTGTAGTCGTGGCCTAATGGTTAGAGGGTTGGACTCCCAATCGAAGGGTTGTGAGTTCTAATCTCGGGCCGGACGGAATTGTAGGTGGGGGGAGTGCATGAACAGCTCTCTCTCCACCTTCAATACCACGACTTAGGTGCCCTTGAGCAAGGCATCGAACCCCCAACTGCTCCCGGGCGCCGCAGCATAAATGGCTGCCCACTGCTCCGGGTGTGTGCTCACAGTGTGTGTGTGTGTGTTCACTGCTCTGTGTGTGTGCATTTCGGATGGGTTAAATGCAGAGCACAAATTCTGAGTATGGGTCACCATACTTGGCTGAATGTCACTTCACTTTCACTTTAGATGATGCTGACGTCACTAGCGGGTGTGTGGATGATGCTGACGTCACTAGCGGGTGTGTGGATGATGCTGACGTCACTAGCGGGTGTGTGGATGATGCTGACGTCACTAGCGGGTGTGTGGATGATGCTGACGTCACTAGCGGGTGTGTGGATGATGCTGACGTCACTAGCAGGTGTGTGGATGATGCTGACGTCACTAGCAGGTGTGTAGATGATGCTGACGTCACTAGCAGGTGTGTAGATGATGCTGACGTCACTAGCAGGTGTGTAGATGATGCTGACGTCACTAGCAGGTGTGTAGATGATGCTGATGTCACTAGCAGGTGTGTAGATGATGCTGACGTCACTAGCAGGTGTGTAGATGATGCTGACGTCACTAGCAGGTGTGTAGATGATGCTGACGTCACTAGCGGGTGTGTGGATGATGCTGACGTCACTAGCGGGTGTGTGGATGATGCTGACGTCACTAGCAGGTGTGTGGATGATGCTGACGTCACTAGCAGGTGTGTAGATGATGCTGACGTCACTAGCAGGTGTGTGGATGATGCTGATGTCACTAGCAGGTGTGTAGATGATGCTGACGTCACTAGCAGGTGTGTAGATGATGCTGACGTCACTAGCAGGTGTGTAGATGATGCTGACGTCACTAGCAGGTGTGTAGATGATGCTGACGTCACTAGCAGGTGTGTAGATGATGCTGATGTGTTTTTTCCAGCTCCTTTATTTTCCCCATGCCTCAGTAAGAGCACTTAATTAACATAAAGCAAACAACAATACATGTATTATTTTGTGTCAAACATAAAACTTTAATAAAAACAACTTATTCATTTGGAAAGTTACTATCACATTTATGCAATAATATACCAGTTACTCAGAACATCAATTCAAAGTCAAATAACCTACAAACCATTGTAAAATCATTTGAATTCTGCTTGTACAACAGATGTTTGTTCAACTGCTCTTATTTCCTACATTGTTGTGGATTTTATTGATAACTTTAAATGTCTTTGTTAATTCTGTGTGACTTAAGCCAGAAAGAGAGCAGTATAAAAGGGTGATGGCAAAAGTATAAAAACACCGCTTCACTAACCTGCTCGACTGTTAGCATAACTGCTACCATGTGCTACATTAAATGTATAACGTTACATCTAACAATACAAATAAAACATACTATATTTGATTAATGTCTATAGTTGCCGATAAGCTTTTAATATAAGTTATTGTTTTAGTTAACACATTACACTCACCTGGGACTGGACGGCTGTTGTAATCGTGCTCCTGCTCAATCTCGACATTTACTGCTCTGCACCACAAACATCCCGTTTTGACGCGTGATTTAACGTCTCCGCAACTTTTCCACACAAACCTGGAAGGCACAGCCCACGGTGCGAGATCGACCGTAATCCGGTTGGACACGGACCTCATTCTCTGTGAAGTGATCGCACACACTAAATACCTTTCCTCACATGAATTGTCGCCTCCTCCTCTCGCCGTATAGCACAATTTCAATGCTTTTTTTATTTTCTTCGGTGGGAAAACTATGAAATGATAAATACGTTTTTTATTTATTTATTTGAATTAGAACACAAAGGCACACTATACACATCTGAATACTTTTGGTCTCCACCATTTTTCGGCAAGCGAATGAACGCTATAGCGCTTTCACTGGAAAATAACTTGAGATCTGGGCTCAGACCATCAAAACCAAATTTAATTGTTGGTCTGCCAGGGATCTATCCATATGTAGCAGAGTTCTGTTAAATAAGGCAGAAGGGATGTCAAGAGCAGCTTATATTTTCTCATCTCTAGATGTTCCAAAATCCACTTGTTCCCAATTAGATAAAATTCTCTTCAAATTTATATGGAAGAATCCTGACAAGGTTAAAAGGTCTGTTCTTTCAAACCTTCTGGCTGAAGGTGGTCTGAATGTACTGACATTTACTTCATTTAACCAAATTATAAAAATCAACTGGATTAAAAGATTCCTCAAGTGTCCAAACAGTGGAATATTATTCCAAACAGCTTATTTGAAACTATTGGTGGTCTTAACTTTCTATTGATATGTCCTTTTTCAGTAGGAAAACTCCCTGTGAAATTAAGCAATTTTCATAAACAAACCTTTTTATGTTGCAATCTAATCTTTAAACACAATTTCTCTCCACTTCATGGAAAAATTATGGTATTGATACATCTCAAGAAGAATTCACAATTGTGATTGAGTCTATTCCTGTTAGTCTTGTTTCTTTAGCCCAGAGCATAGAGACAGATACTTCTCTATCTGTAACAGTCAGTTCTCCTACTATTTCTGGGATTCCACTCACAGATAAGAGATGTAACAATACTTTTATTAGAAACATACTTGATCCTGCCAGTACTCCTAACACCGATGGACTTTACTGGACAAGAAATTATGGAATATGATCTTCCTGCTAACTCACCAGTATATTATTGTAAATAAAATCAAAGAAGTTTTATTCAAAATTTTTCACAGATATTACCCTTCAAAAGCAAACATCTGTACTTTTTTTCCAACTGTTTGTAACTTTTGTACATTCTGTGAATGTGAAGGAGAAACCATTGAGCATGTTTTTGTTGATTGTCCCCTTGTAGCTTCCTTTTGGTCCAATTTACAAAGATTTATTTCCTAAAAGATAAAAAAAAGAATATTTCTCTAAGTAAATTTGAAATACTTCTTATAGTCACTGAGCCAAATTTATCAGCCAATGAAAAATATGTAATTAACTTAATTATTATTTTAGCTAAATTTTATCTGCACAAAATGATTTGGCAAAGAAGCAAACCCTCCTTTTACAATTTCAGAATAACAGACCTTAAAAAATATTGGAACTGCATTGAAAATTTTAAAAGAACAACAAATTAAACAAAACAATCAAATTATTTCATTATTTTAACTTTAATACAGACCCCTAAGTGTTTTTCAATTATGTATCTGTTTTTTTTATATTTATTTAATTTTATTTGTTATTTTTTTTCGGATCTTTTCCTGTCTCTTATTTTGTTCACCCTTGTTAAGATGAGTTTTATTAAGCTGTATATTGATTCAATTTTGTTTACGTCATAAAATTGTACTTTGTCAAAATGTTAATAAAAAAAAAAATAAAAAAAATAAAAAAAATTGGGATTCAGAGCAAGTTCACAAAACATTTGATTCAGATCGGGACTCCGAAGCGCGTTTCGCGAATCATTTGATCGGGGCTTCGGAGTTCGCTTTGATTCAGATCGGTACTCCGAAGCGCTTTTCGCCAATCATTTGATCGGGGCTTCTGAGTTCACCAAACATTTGATTCAGATCGGGACTCCGAAGCGCGTTTAGCGATTCATTTGAGATCAGGTCTTTCGAGCGGATTTGCAAAACATTTGATTCTATCATGTACTTGTCTATATCAACTTTTAATAAAGAGAAAAGAGGTTTAGAGACAGATTTTTGTTAATAGCCTGTTAGTAATCCCACAGTCCATAGCATCAGTAACTGTATAATTTAGTAAGGGAAAATTAAAACAAAATAGGATTAGTTTCAATTTATATTTTATTTTTGTAGAAATGGTCATCTTAACCTCTGTGCAGTGTTCAGGGTATTTCAGGACCCCAAATTAAATTCCAATTCTAATACTGCATCATACAAGTGTTTATTTGAATATTTCGATATTCATGTAAGGAAACGAAGCCATAATTCGATAAGTTTACATTTACATTTATTCATTTAGCAGACGCTTTTATCCAAAGTGACTTACAAATGAAGATAAAAACAACACAAGAGCAACAAAAAGTTTATAAGCGAGAGTTAACAAGATGCATTCAAAATGAAGGCAAAATGAATATTGTCTGATATGTTAAGAAATAATATAAAATAAAAATGCTAAAGAAATTTGCCAAAATATTTGACTCAAAAAGTCCAGATGATTCAATCTGTTCATGACTGTGAGTGTAACTGTAGAATGTGTTCCCCCTTAACACATGGACTCTTCCAGTCACCCCTGTCATTCAGTGTGTTATGGACTATTCCTGAACTTTCCATCGGAGTTCGCAAAGTGACGGAGAGGAGAGCGAGTGGATGAAAACGGGAAGGCAAACTGTCTGAATATTGTAGATAGTTTGTAGATTTAGAGACATAGTATTAGTCCAAATTAGAGGGGTTCTATCGATTGTGCGTGTGCGTGCATCACAACGTAAGTAAATATACCATTACTGAGCATTCTTAGCAACGCTAAGGATTAACGCAGTTACGCCTGTATAAGTGTTTACATTTTACTGTTGTTTATATGATTGTGCTCCACCGCAATTATACTGCTACTTTTAGTATTATTCATGTTATTTACTGTCAATTTATGCATATTTAGTCATTACAAATAAGGATGCACGGCCGCATCTCGGGCAGCGCGCATGCGCTCTAGAGTTGTTTACGTTCTAAGATACAACACTCACACAGTAGAGATGTTCACGTGAACAGTTCATGCGCAGAGTTAGCGCACATACATAGTTTGTATATGTTTATACTGGACACCCATTTCCACTTATACAAGTAGTTAGACCTGGATTGTTATATTGTTTGTTATATTTATCTCCATTGAACAGCCATTTTCAAATAAGCTTTGTTTAAGTTGTTGTTTGTATACATTTAATTTAATATCTATGTTTGTATTTTATATTTTCAGAACCACACATATATGCACATCTAATAAAGACAATTTGGATTATTCAAGTGAGACATCATTGTTCTGATCGGGCAAACTGTAGCCTTCATCCAAACCCGGACTAGCAATAGAGTGCAGATTAACAAGATTTTTCATGGTCCTTCGAGCCGGAGGGTGAATTGTTACAGAGATGTCTCAACCTGAGAATGAAGTGCCCGTTGTGCGTCCACGAAGACGGATTAACCCACCAGCTCATCTAGTGGACTACGAGCTTGGTGAGCCATTGCAGCATCGACAGCCACTCCCAGGCCACAGTCCAATCAGAGGACAGTCACCAAGTACAGTAGGACATACCAGATCGAGTTCTCCTGTCAGCCAAGATTTCGAACGTGGTAAATGGACACTGAGAGACGAATGGCCAAGTGCATCTGATGGGCGAGAAGGAAAGGAAGTAGAGTTTACAGCCATGTTACAAGAAATGAAACAAGAGAATGGAGTCCTGCGAAAACAAGCCAACCAGCTTCCAGAGATTATCTCAGCATTACAAGAGATGCGCCATCAGAATGCCATGTTACATGACAAACTTAAAAGTCTTGAGGCAGAAAAGGAATCCCCCTTCAGGCCAGTGACTTTTCCAGCCCCGTCTCCAGGTCCCTTTACTCCAGGGGTGAGCCCTGAGACCACACAACGGTTTCGTCCAATTCCAGCCCCACGGATAAAGCCACCAACAAAGCCTACTGCTGTGAGAGAACAGCGCCCAGCTACAATGGACGAGTACCCTGGAATGGCCGAGGATTTTAGGAACATGGACATTTCTTCCTCAATGCCTGAGAGAGTACCAACACCAGTACATTACAGGGACCCTCCTCAGCCTAGGTACCCTCATTTCACACCGCACATTCCATCTCATATGTCAGAGTTCAGGACTCCAGCACGTGAGCGGATGCTGCCCGCTCACACCGATTACAGTCAAGTTTATCACCGGCCTCCATCCACACAGGAAAAGATGTACAGAGGCCCTGCTCCAACTATCCCCTTTTTGACAACCCCAAACCCTAGAGAGTTCTCTAGACTGAGGATAGCACTAGAAAACATTCTACCTGAGGATGCAACAGAACAGTTCAAGTACCAGATCCTCACTGACCACCTGAAACTGGAGGAAGCACTACTTGTGGCGGACTCATATAGCAACTCAAGATTCCCACTCACAAACACCCCAAGAGCCCTCAATAAAATGTATGGCCAGCCCCACCATTTAGCATTACAGCGCATTGCCGAATTGATGGATGGTCCAAACATTAGCAGTGGAGACGTGAAAGCTTTTCGGATGTTTGGACTCCAAGTGCGCTCCCTGGTTAGTATGCTGGAACAGCTGGGCCAGAAAGGCAATGTTGAGCTGGAGTGTGGGTCACATGTCTCCAGATTGATGAGTAAACTGCCACATGACCTCAGGTCCAGTTTCAAGAGGTACACTCACCCTCTTCGTGTCAGCATCCCCACCTTATTGGACTTTGCAGATTGGATTGAGTATAAGCTTCAGGTGCAGGAGGAGCACACTGACTATTCTAGTCAGCCCAAAGCTTCATCACTGTTGAGAAAGGAGATGAGAAGAGACTCTAAACAACCTCGTAGATCCACTACCATCCTCCTTGGTACAGAGAACCCAAAACCCAGCCCAACCACACCAGCGCATCCACCCAAACCAGCCGCTGTCAAGAGAGAAGGGGTGAATGCTTACTGTCCATACTGTGAAAACAACAGACATTTCTTGAATGGCTGTGAGAACTTCAAACTTCTCAGTAAGGAACAGAAAGTGACTTGGATTAAAGGTCAAAATAGATGCTGGCGCTGTGGGCGTGGTCATCATGCCGCCAATTGCACACTCAAAGCCCTTTGCCCAACTTGCAACAGGAAACATCTACAGGCACTACACAATGTAAATGAACAAAGTAGAGCTACAGAAGAAGCAGTTACATCCAGTGCAGTCTTGTATGTGGATCGTCCAACTTGTGACAACAAAATTCTGCTGAAGGTAACCAAAGTTCTGCTCCAAAATGGCCACAAATCCATGGAGGCATATGCAATTCTGGATGATGGGTCAGAACGGACCATTATCCTACAAGAAGCAGTCCAGAAGTTGAACTTGAAGGGACAGCCAGAAGACTTGGTTCTTCGCACAGTCAGGCAAGACACCCAGACCATTCACGGGGCGGCTGTGACCTTCACTGTGTCTTCAGTAGCGTACCCAAGGAAGGCCTTCAGGATACGGAGTGCCTTCACCGCCAACAGCCTGGGCTTAGCAGAACACACACATCCAGTCAAGGTACTCCAGAAAAGGTACAAGCATCTTGCAGGCCTGCCACTACAGCACCTTCACAAGGTGAAACCAGTGGTTCTCATTGGCTCTGACTGCCCTCACCTCATCACGCCAATCGAACCAGTTAGACTGGGTCCTCCTGGTGGCCCTGCTGCTGTGAGAACACGTCTAGGGTGGACACTTCAAGGCCCAGCGCTGGAAATATCCAGCAGGCTTTCCCCACAACAGTGTCTCTTCACCAGCTTGCGGCCTAGTAATGACATTTATGCGAATGTGGAGAAACTGTGGAAAATGGACATTCTTCCATATCAGAATGAGAAGGTACTGACAAGGTCAAGGCAAGACCAAGAGTGCATCAAACTTCTCCAAGACAAAACAGTGAGAGTGGATGTTAACGGAATCCAGCGTTATGCTACCCCTCTTCTACGGACAAAGGGTATGCCATGTCTACATGCACCCAAAGAAGCTGTCCTGCCACAATTAAGGGGAATAGAAAATCGGCTCAACAAGAATCCCGAGCAAGCTGCAGCCTACCAAGAGGAAATAGTCAGGTTACAGCAAGCTGGCTACATCACCAAACTCGGTCCTGATCAGGTGGACCGTTCTAGAGAGAGTTGGTACATCCCACATCATCTGGTGGAACATAATGGAAAGAAAAGGGTCGTCTTCAACTGTTCATTTGCTTTCCAAGGTCACAACCTGAATGAGTACTTGCTCCCAGGTCCCCCACTCAGTTCTTCTCTGCTGGCAGTTCTCCTGCGTTTTCGAGAGCATTCCATTGCCATTAGCAGTGACATTCGTGGGATGTTCCACCAGGTACGGCTTTTACCTGAAGACAAACCACTACTGAGATTTATTTGGAGAGATCTTCAGAGAGATAAATCACCAGACGTGTACGAATGGCAAGTTCTACCCTTCGGAACCACATGTAGCCCTTGCTGTGCAACATTCGCTCTACAGAAGCACGTCCTGGATAACCGTGAGTCTGAAGACACGAGGTTCTCAATAGAGAAATCTTTCTACGTTGACAATTGCCTTCAGAGTTTCACCTCAAGTGAAACAGCAAAATATTTTGTTGACAAACTCAGCAACCTCTTAAGTTCAGGAGGCTTTGACTTAAGACAGTGGGCGAGCAATGACCCATCAGTCATCAGTCACCTGCCAGCTGATGCTCGATCCCAAAGCAATATCCAGTGGCTCAGCGAAGGCCATCAAGACTCACAAGAGTCAACCCTCGGGCTACATTGGCATTGCTCATCGGACTCTCTCTCCTATAAGCAACGTTGGATAAATCACCCACATCCAACTATGCGGAGTATATACCATACCCTCGCTAGCCAGTATGACCCCATTGGCTATATTACACCATTCACAACACGAGCCAAAGTAATTGTACAGAGGCTATGGGACAAAAAAAGAGACTGGGACGATACCAGACTGCCTGAGGAACTGTTGAACTTGTGGAAAGCTTGGGAGAGTGAGCTGGATGATCTACAGCACATTTCGTGGCCGAGATGTTACTGCAGCAAAGAACTAGATTACCCTACCAGCACCAGGCAGATCCATATTTTCTGCGATGCTTCAGAGCAAGCCTATGGTTCTGTGGCTTACCTACGAACTGAAAACCCAGAAGGTAAAGTGGAAGTAGCCTTCGTCGCTGCTAGATCTCGGGTAGCCCCGAAAAAACAACAAACCATTCCACGGTTGGAGTTATGTGCAGCAGTGACTGGTGCCCAGCTCGCAAAGACTCTGAAGACAGAACTGACCTTGCAAATCCACAGCGTCACCCTGTGGTCTGATTCCACCACTGTCCTAAACTGGTTGCTATCACCCTCCTGTCGTTTTACAGTGTTTGTAGGCACCAGAGTGGCAGAAATCCAGGAACTCACAGAGTCTGATAAGTGGAGGTATGTGCCATCAAAGGAGAATCCTGCAGATGACATCACCAAGGGAAAATCTCTCGGTGACATAACCCAGGAAGGCAAATGGAACAAAGGTCCCAAATTTCTCAGGGAAACCACTGACCACTGGCCAGAGATGCTGCCGTTACTGACCATTGATCAAGACTGTGAACTAAGAAAGCCAGTCTTCTGTGGTTTATCAACATCCTCCCCACCCATTCCTTATCCACCGAAGTATGATACACTTCCAGAGATGCTAAAGGCATACATCCAGCAAGTCAATGGGGCAGCCACTAACATCCCAACAGCAGACGATTACAAAGAGGCAGAACTTGCAGTCCTTCGTCAAAGCCAGTACGAGTCATTTCCAGAGGAACTGTCCTGCCTTAGAGCAGGTAAACCCTTGCCAAGAAATAGCCGCTTACTGTGCTTAGCTCCTGAATTTGATGAGGATACAGAACTCATACGAGTTGGTGGTCGACTTCGTCAAAGCAGCCAACTGGAAGATGATGCTGTACATCCCATTGTCCTTGAATCACGTCACCCTCTCACCAAACTAATAATCAAGGACTATGACAATCAGTTACATCACCCAGGGCCAGATAGGGTGTTCGCTGAACTTAGAAGAAAATACTGGGTGATACGGGGACGGGCCACAGTCAGAAACCACCAACGACAGTGTCCAGAGTGTCAGAGATGGCGGGGACAACCACATCCCCCCAGAATGGCAGACCTCCCACCTTCTAGGCTAAGGATACATCAACCTGTCTTCTACTCGACAGGTGTGGATTGCTTTGGACCTTATACCATAAAGGTGGGACGTAGAACTGAGAAAAGATGGGGAATCATCTTTAAATGCATGACTTCACGTGCAGTTCATATTGACATTCTCACCAGTATAGACACCGATTCCTTCTTGATGGCTTTACGGCGATTCATTTCAAGACGTGGTAAACCCTTTGAGCTCCTAGCAGACCAAGGTACCAACTTTAAAGGAGGAGAAAAAGAACTAAGAAAGTCATTCAACTCTCTTCACCCTGACCTCCAAACCCAACTCGCCAGCCAACAGATCAAATTCATCTTCAATCCACCCAGTGCACCACACTTCGGTGGATGTTGGGAAAGAGAAATACGCTCCTTAAAGGCTGCACTTCAAGTCACCATTGGTGCCCAAACGGTTACAGAAGAAGTACTGAGAACAGTCTTCATAGAGATAGAGGGCATCCTCAACTCCAAGCCCATTGGCTATACCTCTTCGGACATTGCTGATCCAGATCCTGTGACTCCAAACATCTTGCTGATGGGGCGGCGGGATGCCTCATTACCGCAAGTGGGATATCAGGACACTGAGCTCTTGAGCCGTAGGAGATGGAGACATAGCCAGGTCTTGGCTGACCACTTTTGGAAGCACTTTATCCGGCACTACTTACCCAATCTCCAGATAAGACAAAAATTGAAAACCGAAGAAGCCAACTTACAGATCGGTGACACAGTCATGATCATGGACCAGCAACTACCTCGTTCACTTTGGCCCGTAGGCAGAATTGTTCAGGTCTTTCCTGGGCACGACCAACGAATTAGATCTGCAGAAATACAGATCAGAGACAAGACTTACACCCGACCTGTAACCAAGATTATTTGTCTGCCCCCACTCCCTGACTAGCAAAGACAGTTTAGGCAAAATTCACACTGTGAATTTGGGGCGGCTGTAGAATGTGTTCCCCCTTAACACATGGACTCTTCCAGTCACCCCTGTCATTCAGTGTGTTATGGACTATTCCTGAACTTTCCATCGGAGTTCGCAAAGTGACGGAGAGGAGAGTGAGTGGATGAAAACGGGAAGGCAAACTGTCTGAATATTGTAGATAGTTTGTAGATTTAGAGACATAGTATTAGTCCAAATTAGAGGGGTTCTATCGATTGTGCGTGTGCGTGCATCACAACGTAAGTAAATATACCATTACTGAGCATTCTTAGCAACGCTAAGGATTAACGCAATTACGCCTGTATAAGTGTTTACATTTTACTGTTGTTTATATGATTGTGCTCCACCGCAATTATACTGCTACTTTTAGTATTATTCATGTTATTTACTGTCAATTTATGCATATTTAGTCATTACAAATAAGGATGCACGGCCGCATCTCGGGCAGCGCGCATGCGCTCTAGAGTTGTTTACGTTCTAAGATACAACACTCACACAGTAGAGATGTTCACGTGAACAGTTCATGCGCAGAGTTAGCGCACATACATAGTTTGTATATGTTTATACTGGACACCCATTTCCACTTATACAAGTAGTTAGACCTGGATTGTTATATTGTTTGTTATATTTATCTCCATTGAACAGCCATTTTCAAATAAGCTTTGTTTAAGTTGTTGTTTGTATACATTTAATTTAATATCTATGTTTGTATTTTATATTTTCAGAACCACACATATATGCACATCTAATAAAGACAATTTGGATTATTCAAGTGAGACATCATTGTTCTGATCGGGCAAACTGTAGCCTTCATCCAAACCCGGACTAGCAATAGAGTGCAGATTAACAAGATTTTTCATAACAGCCACAGCAGAGATTATTAACCGGAAATGAAAACATTTAAAACTCTGATTCCTCGATTTAAAAAAATAAATACAAATTTTGCAAAACATTAGATTCAGATGATATGTAGAACTCTCTGTGATTATCAGTGTCAGACAGGCGTACTACTCTGACTGTGACGTCATCATCCTGGGGAGGGACTTTGAGAGGATTCAGATCATCCCAGGAGCCAAACACGGGAACATCCAGGTGGACACACACACACACACACACACACACACACACACACACACACACACGGTTCTGGCGTCCAAACAACATCAAGGTCTTTATAAACTGTTACAGCACTTACTCAGAGTGACACATAGCATAGCTTTTAGCCTCATGGTTGCAGTTTGAGGTTTAGGAATTAGTTTTATTAATTTTTTTTAGCCTTTATGTTTATGTCAGTTTTAATAATTTTAGCATTTCAACTTTTTTGTAAGAAGTTACTACTTTAATTTCAGTACTGTTTTCATTTAATTTATAGTGCTTTTTACTTTACAAATCATTGCAAAGCAACTTTACAGAAAATTAAGTTTATACAATATTTAGTAGTAGTTTACACGATTTATCTCATTTTACTTTAGCTTTATTTCAATTACAGAAAACTGTTTTTAGTAGTTTCAGTCTAAAATTGGGAATTACTGGTTAGGAATAAAAGTTTAACTGTGTGTGCTTGATTTACATATTTATTTTTTTAAATAAAATGTAAATATAATATATTTTTTGTACGATTTTCTGTCTTCTGCTGAAGGCTAAAAAGATGATGCTTTTTAACACCAAACGGTTGATGGTACCCATTCACTTCCATAGTATTTCTTCCTGTAGCACAGAAGTCAATGGGTGCCGTCAACTGTTCGCTCTCAAAAAACATCTTCTTTAGTGTTCAGCAGAAAAAAAAAACACTTGTTCAAGCTGAGGAAGAGTAAACGATCGCAGGATTTGATTGTTTGATTCCTCTCACACAGACAATAGTTATATGAGTGTTAATCTAAACTGTGTTTGAATATGAAGCACTTTGTGTGTGAAGACATTCGTGAATCAACCAATAAGCTGTCACTCGATTTCAGAGCCGCTAACTAGAATAAGATCACAGCTACTTTTATTTTCATTATAAATATGGCATTGAAAATAAAGGCTTGATGAAATAATACTGTGATAAAGATAAAGCATATTTATACTCATCGAGGCTCCTGCAGACGTATGTTTTAGGAAGATTGTCCAGGGTTTATTTTTTACTCTTTTCTTTTACCTGCCACCGTTCGACTCGGACACAAACACGAGAGATTTTAATCTGATGAAGGTCATGGTGTTCTTCTTCACCGCAGAGAATGATGCTCTTCCTCTTGTTTTCCAGCTCAAATATCTGAACATCCTTAAATCGAGAAGCATTTACTGAAATATAAATGAGTTCATGTTTAAAACAAGAACAAATATCTGTCAGCGGCTCAGAAAAACAATAGTTTTCACCTTTGGCAGATCCCCCCCCCCCCGTTTTAAGGATTTACCACTAAAAATCTAAAAATAAATATATTGAGTAGATAATAAAAATTAATATCTGAAGTCATTATGCATCTCCTGCAGATGTCTTGGTTTGATGATGTTCATATATTAGCACTGGAATACAGAGTGTAATCATTGTTTCTTCCCCAGATTATTGCTGATGTGAGGAAGCAGTGAGGAATCCGCTGTATAGTGATCATGCTCTCTGCCCTTTAACCTCTCAAATCTGAATATATACGCCAATCAATCTAATTTAATATCGAGTATGAAGAGATCTGTAATATACTTGACTGTGTGTAATGAGAAAATAAATGACTTAATGCAACATCCATTATTTCTTTGTTGGGTTTAAAAGTTTATGAATGATTATGTCATCTTTTATTATAAACATGAGTGCAGAATTAGCATGTGTATCAACATTATTAGAAATGAATCAGAATCAAACGTTTAAGCGATTAATGCAGAGATTTTCTTCCTTAGTATTTCTGTCTTGTTTTCTGGTATATATTAATGCTTTCAGACGATTAATGGCTTTAGAATATGAGCTGGTCATTCTGTCGATTCATTCAGGGCTGCTCTGGGTTTAGTACAAACACAACACTAGTCTAGGGAGGTATAGTCTCGTCTCTGAGAACAGCTTTCCTCAGCTTTCCTTAAGACTGTCCTTGTCCTGTTTGCAAATGACTAAAGGGAAGAAAAAAGAATACATAGAATAAGTTCAAGTGATGATAAACTTAATTGGTAACACTTTTGAATAACGGTCCATTAAGATTAGTTAACTACTTTAGTTAACATGATCTAAGCAAGAACAATCATTCTACAGCATTTATTAATCTTAGTTGATGTTCAGTTCAACATTTACTAATGCATTATTTAAATCAGAAGTTGTGCTAACAATGAAAAACTGTATTTTCATTAACTAACATGAACAAAGATGAATAAATACAGTAATACATTTATTGTTCATTGTTTGTTCATGTTCGTTAATGAATTAACTAACATTAACTAAAGGACTAGTATTCTAAAGTGTTACCACTTCATCTTTGAAAATAAGTAACGGTAGTGAAATTAGAGAAAGAAGCTTTAGCTCCATCTTTAATCTGGAGTCTAGACAGTCAAAGTGCTCACTCATTATATCGTACTCATAACACCATTTAGGTTATTATATAAACGGCCATAAGTTAAAACGTAATAATAATTCATTTAAACTTTTAATTCTTATGAAGTCTCAGCTTTCACTGCTAACTACGTTAGCGATATCGCTAGCTATTTATTAATAGTCTGACACTGGTGGTTAATTAAGCTGTCAACATAATGTTAAAAATGACCAAAAAACATCGAGAAAGAACAGCTGAGTCTGACCTGTGAAAGATAACATCCGAGATCTGTTTTTATTATCGTGTGACGGTTTGTAGGTGTCCAATCTGTCGACGAGTCAGGTATGTTTTCTTCTTCTTCTTCTTCTTCTTCTTCTAGTGTTTAATGGCGGATTTGCAGACCAACATAAATGGTGCATTTCCGCCACCTACTGATCTGGAGTGAGGAGTGTAGCTACTTGGCTTTCGAAGAAAAAAAAAAGTTAAATTCTATTTACTATTCCTGTTTTATTTAGATATTTAAATAATAATTCATGAATTCTTGATTGTCTTGTCCCATTTCCTAGTAATACTTTTATTGAAATTGTATCAACTCCCATCCTTCCTAACTCTTGACTTAACTGTTGTCTTATGTTTTTTTTTTTTATTGCAAGACAAAAGAAATACAAATACAAAATAGCACTGCATTGTCATACAATGACACAAAAAACAAAACAAAAACAAAAACCAAGAAACCGGAAAATCATTCTTTCAGTATAATAGCATCATAAGCCTTAATAAACTTGTTATTCTTATTATTATCAATGTGTTTAAGAGATTTAACAATGAGTAAAATCTCTGCAAGAAAGACATCAAATCTAGGTAACGTATTGAGAAATTTTGATTTATGAATAAAAAATTTACAATGCAAAACAAAAAAATTGACAACAAGATCGACAACATGGTTACTACCAGAAAAATAGAAAAAAATATCTTTCAAAGAGAATTTTAAATCACCTTTTATAAAAGAAGATAAATAACAACTTAAGTTCTCCCAAAGAGACTTCACCTGATTGCAATAATAAAATAAATGTAGTAAAGTTTCTTCTTCAACTCTGCAGAACACACATAAGTTAGAAAGATCCAAAAAAAGAGCAATTTGAGAGTTCGTTGGATAAACATTATGCAAAATTTTAAAATGTACCTCTTTAATTTTATTAGAAATGCAAAATTTTTCAGGGAGTAACCATGCTCTCTTCCAGTGAATATTATCAAAAAAATTGGTCCAGAAAAATTTACATCTAGGGGATGTATATACTGAATAATGTAATACTCGCTTTATATATCTACTGTTACATTTTTTATCAAGAAAACAAACTCCATCCAGTAAAAGTTTGGGCATAATTGTTTTCCTCTCATTATAACTCAGGTATGTCTTAAATAAATGTACATAACTTGGAGACAAACTTTTGATAACAGAATTGAAGGATCTAGCTGGCAGGGGAAGATTATACAAAATCATAAATTCTTCATAATCCAGTATAGTACCATCATCTTTAAATAAATCCAAAACAAAAACAATACCTCTGTCATACCACTTTTCAATAAAAAGAGACTTTCCACGAATTAAAATACATGAATTATTCCAAAGAATTTCTTTGTGGGGGGAAAAGTTGTGTACATAACACAATTTCCAAGCAAGTAAAGCTTGTTGGTGAAAGTTTGAGAGAGAAATCGGCAATTTAGATGGAGTAAAATTACATTTTAAAAGAAAATCTAGACCACCTAATATACGAAATATAGTATTGGGGATGTAGTACCAAATTGAATCATTACTACGGAGACATTTTTTTAACCAACTAATTCTAAATGAACTAACTAATTCTTTGAAATCTAAGACTTCTAATCCACCTTCAGAACGTCTGTTAGACAAGACAGATTTCCTAATTTTATGGGATTTATTCTTCCAAATAAAATTCAGCAACATTTTATTTATATCAACAACAATTTTGTCACTTACAAATAAAGATAAAGCAGGGTAAACACAACAGGACAAACCCTCTGCTTTAGATATTAAAACTCTGCCATAAATGGATAGATCTCGTTGAAGCCAAGAATTAAAGATTATTCTAGTTTTCTTTATTTTAGGAGAAAAATTTAGATGTTGACGAATTGATCTATCTTTAGTAATAGAAATCCCCAGGTACTTGATACAGTCTTTAACTGGAAAATTATGAATTGACGTTTGTTGGGTATCATAGAGACAAAATAGTTCACACTTTGATAAATTTAAATACAAGCCTGAGGCTTCAGAAAAGGACTGAATAATTTGAATACTTAGAAGAATTTGATTCTGATCTTTAAGGAATAAGGTAGTATCGTCCGCAAGTTGAGATATTTTAAATTCTTTACCAAATACAGAGATACCTTTCAAAGTGGGATTTTGTAAAATATTAAGTGATAGCAATTCAACAGCCAAAAGAAAAAGAAACGGGGAAATGGGGCAGCCTTGACGCACTCCTCTATCACACTTAAAACGTTTAGTGGTATGCAAATTAACCAAAACTGAAGAGTTAATATCATTATAAAGCATTCTCACCATCTTAATAAATTTATTTCCAAAGCCAAAAACACTAAGAGATTTAAACAAAAATTGGTGCTCTAATGAATCAAATGCTTTATAAAAATCCAAAAACATTATAATAGAATCTGAATCAATATTCTCTGAATAATCAATGAGATCAAGTACAAGTCTTATATTGGAACTAATATGTCTATTCTTCATAAACCCATTTTGTGTTTCACCAATTATACTATTAAGACCAGATTTTAAACGAGTAGCAAATATTAAAGCAAGTAATTTATAATCAACATTTAACAATGATATTGGTCTCCAGTTTTCAATTAAAAGTGGGTCTTTATCTGATTTGGGAATCAAAGAAATTAGTCCCTGCTTCATTGTGGGCGTCATCTCACCTTTGCGAATACATTCTTTAAACAAACAATATAAAGGCTGCTTTAATAGATCCCAAAAATGTAAATAAAATTCAACAGACAGACCGTCAGTACCTGGAGATTTTCCCTTTTTCATAGATTTAAGTGCCTCTTCTATTTCAGTAATAGATACATCAGAATCACATAATAATTTAAAATCCTCATTAATACCTGAAACTTTATCACAAAAATTCAAAAAAAAGAATCACATTTATCTTGAGAAAACTGAGAAGTATACAATTCTTCATAAAAGTTGTATACAAAAGTTGAGATCATTCCTGGATCTGTACATAAATCACCATTAATATTTAGGGCAGAGAAGGAGGTTTTTTTATGATTTCTTTTCTCAAGAGCGAAAAAATAGTTAGTGTTTCTCTCACCCTTCTCGATCCATTTTGCACGGGAACGAATGAAGGCCCCTTTAACAATCTCTGTGTACATATTTTCAAGTTTCATTTGACAGACATTATATTCTACCTCATCTTCTTTACTGGGATTATTCTTCTGCTTTAATACACCTAACCTGTAAATAAGCTCAAATTCTTTATTATTTTTATCTCTTTTAATTTGTTTACTCCTATTAACAGCAAAGTCCCTAACTTTAAATTTGAAGAACTCCCAACTAAAGCAAGGGTCACCTTCAATTTTACTAAACATAGTTTTAGCTAGATGAGTAACATAATCATTAAAAGGAGCATCTTCCAATAGACAATTATTAAATTTCCAGTAACCTCTTGTGCTACTTGGTTTCCTATATTGCTTAAGGTCCAAATGAATTAACATATGATCAGTAAAAGGGGCAAACTGATGATTAACAGAGATAACATCTTTCAAAATAGAATGAGAAATAAGAAAAAGATCGATTCTAGCCTTAAAGGATCCAGATTTGTTGGACCAGGTAAAACCACTACAACCACTGTTAAAGAAACGCCAAGCATCTACAACAGAAAGATTTTCACATAACCATAAAATAAGATTATTGTGTACATTAGAGGTGATTCTTGAAGGAAATCTATCTAGTACATCATCAGGAGTTTCATTAAAATCTCCAGCTATTATCAAATAAGCATTAATTAAACGACTTTGTATACTAATGAGTTTTACTCCCAAATCTTTGAACATAGATACATTGGAATTCCGTGAGTTGTACCCATAAACATTACATAAAATGAATACCACATTTTCAGTTTTACATACTAAAATGATCCATCTACCCTCATCAGATAAATAACATTCTAAAATGTCACCTCTAAATTTGTGCGTCAAAATTAGTGTACCAGCAGAACGGTTAGATCCATGACTCATAAAGATTGAATTACCCCATTGTGATCTCCAAAAATTGGAGTCTGATTCACACGAATGACTTTCTTGAACAAAAACAAAATCTGCGTTACTACGCTTACAATACAAAAATAAGGCTTTCCTTTTTGTGTGATCTCTTAAACCTCGAACATTGAGAGAGGCTAAGCTAAAAGAAGAAAACTCAAAAGAATGCATAGCGAACAAAAGAAGCAAAATGCAGTGCAACAATTCACAGCTAAATGGCTGGAAAACTCAACAGTCCTTTGGCTAAGTTGACTTGAACTTCCTTAAACAGGGTAGAAGGTGATCAATCAGTAGTGTCTTCCACATAACAGCAAAGCAACATTAAAGTGCATTAAAGAACTTGAGGGAGTTTAGCAGTTCCTTAAATCCTCGCGAACACAGATATCATCACCAAACGTTCAGTCTGAAGTTTATAAGGCCTCAATTTTCTGACCGTCGATGAACGCAAAAGGCCCCGAGAAAGATGCCTTCTTACCCTCCTCTCTTGCCTTTTTCACAGCAGGCCATAACTTTGCACGCGCAGCAGCATCTGCAGGGATCAATGCCTCTGAAATACGCAGGCGAGATTCTTTCAAGTATGCGTTGTCCTTCGCAGCCTTCCAAATGATGTCTCGGACTGATCGCGTTGAGAATCTTATGATTATGCAACGATGACCACCATCCTGGTTCCGTTTCCCGACACGGTGCATCACGTCAAGTGCGTCACTGAGCTTGCCACAGATGTCAGGAGCCACATGGTCAAGAATATTCAAAACAATCGATTGCAGATTCTCATTCTTGGTTTCAGGAACCCCGTGCACCTTTAAGCACCAACGACGACTGTACCGCTCAAGCTGCTCAATCCGTGATCGCACGTCCTTGTCTGAAGATCGGAGCTCTGTAATGTCTCTAGCAATTCTGCACATCTTTTCAGAGTGCTCATTAACATCAGAAACAAGCTTCTGCACCACCAAAGACAGGTTGTCAACGGCTTTCGTAGTAGCATCGGTCGAGTTCTCAATGGAGATGAGTTTCTGGAAAGTAGCATCTTGTTTAGAGGACAACTCTTGAATAGCATTCAAAATGTCAGCAAAATCACCGCTTTCGTTCTTCTTTTTAGTTTTTTTAGAAGGAGGACTTTTTGCAGGAGATGCTGGAAAGGGTGTCGCCAAACAATGTTTCATATCACGAATCGCATCAGCCGATGCAGGAGGGTCAGCTAGCACATCAAACCTATTGCTCAGGCCAACTTCAGAAACTAGTTCAACTTCGGCGCCGACATCGACATCCATAACTTTAGATAAACCGCGTCTCTTTCTTCCCATTAGAGAGAAAAAAAAACAAGACACTTCGAAGACAGCAAAAAAATATAAAGATTTAAAGTCAACTGATTAATCACATTGCTACCACCACCGCCAGAACAGAAATTCACACGTCTATCCTCCACGACGCCATCTTGGCCCCCCCTGTCTTATGTTTTCTTCTGTCCTGATGTGAGAGTTATGAGCGTTGCCCGCTCCAATATGGCGGCGACGTTGACGTTCGGTCGAGCCATAGACAGTAAAAGAAAGCGGCCAATGAGGCGTCTAGGTGTTATATGTCTATGTCTGGCGCCCCCGTGAGGCGCTCAGCTGCGTTGCAGGCGGGAAAAGTGACCAATGAACGGAGACAGGCTCTAAATAAATAAATAAATAAATAACACGTTTTATTATATTGTATTGTTAAAGTCCGTACAATAAAAAAGTACATTTTAAATTAAGTTTACCTCAAGACTACGATCGAAACTTTCAGAAAAATCTAACGTAAAGCTATAATTAAAACTTATAAAATGTAGAAAATGCCATTTTTCACATTATTATTTTGTTTAGATTTTATCATATTTACAATTTTTGCTCCTTAAGAGAAGTCTATTTTCAGATTTAAAAAAAAGGTAAAAACGTAGTGTTAAAAAAAGTAATATGCTCAGGAGTGCTTGCAAGCATGCATCTAATTTGCAATATTCTCACCAGATAAATGCCTTTACAGTTAGATTTATTTTACATTTACATTTATTCATTTAGCTGACGCTTTTATCCAAAGCGACTTACAATTGCTATATATATATATATATATATATATATATATGTCAGAGGTCGCACGCCTCTGGAGCAACTAGGGGTTAAGTGTCTTGCTCAGGGACACATTGGTGTCTCACAGTGGATTCGAACCCGGGTCTCCCACACCACAGACGTGTGTCTTATGCACTTATGCACAAATGTAGATATTGTCAAGTATTCCCAAGGTTTTAATGCAAGAAATCTTACACTAATATGAAATTAATGCAAACTATTTAGCAATTAATTTCATGCATTATTAAAATAAAGTAATCACCTAATTTATTGTCAATGTTTTGTCCTTTTAACCCCTATATGTTTTTGCTCCTTAGAGAGCTTTTGTGTGTGTTCATGCAAATGCATACTGTAAATGAGTTTCAATTTGAGTGTTTTTATTAATATGGATGTGCTCATCATATAGATATATATATGTGTGTGTGTGTGTGTGTGTGTATATTTGCATTAAGATTAATTCATTTAGCAGATGCTTTTATCATTTCTGTGCATTAGAGTAAAGAAACCACAAAATTTTACACTAGCATAAAATTAATAAAACCATTTAAATTAAAGTTGCAATTCAATGCAACAGCTATTGACCGCTATTGTCTGTAATTACACATGCTGTATTGAATAGTCCTCATAGCGGTTTCTTTTTATTGATGTAATGTACATGAGTAATAAGGTATATCTGGCTCAAATGTTACACATCTACAAGGTTGTGAAACCCAATGCAACTGATGTGTACAGCTTATAAAGACAAAGACTGCTTTCACAAGACTTCATATACATCAAGACAGCATGCACCAGTGAAAACAAGGAAGAAGAAATACATCCGATTTGTCCTTAAAATGCATTCTGATTGATTTGTGCAGAAGTTACAATTCCATAGCTTTATCACACAGCAGATTCGACATGACAGATGCACACTGCTCAAACAGTTTCACAATAAAAATACAAAAATCACAAATGATTTATATCCTAAAACATTCTCAAAGAAGTGCACAAAAACGATGACTGAACCTGTGTAACATTGAAACCTCAAAACAGTACCAAATTCATGCATGCATCTGTTCTGTATTGTCTAAAACCTTCATAAGCATTAATAATAACTCATGCAAGATGGTTCTTGTATAAAACCCCACAGGCATTGCTGTGTTTACCATCAACATCCACATGAACTCTAAAAAATCACAATTTTGCTTCCTTAGAAAGCAGATGCATTGATCGTTTGAACTGAAACAGTCCTTAAAGACCCTCCAGCTTCTGTTTCAGAAGGGGTTGATGGGGAAAAGACCCAGAATGCTTTGGGTGCAGTTTATTATATCCTAAAAGCACAACATAGCACACAATACTGAGCATTATTAATGTTTAATTTAATGCAAGACAGGTGAATAAGGTAAAAACACCAACAAACCAACTAACAAAAAAAAGTAATAGATCACCATACTTAGTTTATTAAGGACTGCAAACATGTTTTTCTGAAGTGTTATGTTTAATCATGCAAATGAGGTATTATATGATAGACACAAATCTGCATGCATTTCCAGAAGATTGGATGAAGCCAGGTTTAAAGTTCTCCTTTCATTTAGTTTTTACCAATGAGATTTTGGATGTATCTGTTTTGATTTCTCCATGAATCAGAAAACACCGTCAACAGACAGAATAAATGATGTTTTTTTTCACGAATCAAGTGCTGTATAAAACCAGGTGAAGGATATGAGAACAAGCCCTTTATAAAAACCTTCGATAGGAACACAACAGGCTGCTTAAGTGGAGAAACATCTCGGCTTTAATTGAAATCTCTAGATGTGCACGCTCCGAAAAAAAGGTACAAAAGTGCACCTGTTCCAGTGACAGAGCTTTTGTACCTTTTCTTCTGAGAGTGTGTAATGAACTAAACACTGTTTTTTGTAAAGGAGAAGTAGCCCTTCTGTCTGTCTGTGGTAATGTTTTTGGCTGTCAGTTCTGTGTGAGGTATCACAGGAAGGTTCAGAGGCACACGCAGCGCTCCGTCTAACAGTGCGACTCCTTCTCGCTGACAGGGATGTACCCATCTTTGGTGGAGCGCAGAGCGTCCCCGTCGGCTGTGAAGATGGCCTGAAGCTTCTCCTGCTCTCGTCTGGTTTTGGGCAGGTCCTGCGAGGGAGTGATGAGCTTCTGGAAACGCTGAGGAGAGAAAGCAGAGAGCTTTGGAATAGCTTTCAAAGTGTGCATAACCTGATTTTTCTCAATGCATGTCAAAATATGTACAGTATTATACAACCACTGCTCACTATATCCCAAAAATGCAATGCGATGCTCTTTTCTGATGTGAATAATGATACTAGATATAGTATAATATCTAAAAGAGATTTTAATATTTGATTCATCATTTGATCAGCCGGCTAAAAGTTAAGATATGCTTTCTGAAAACAACAACAACAACAAAAAACACAACCTGTATAAGATGGTTTGATTGTTTCAATTAATTTTAAACTATATTATGTTGAATTACATGCAACAATC
>NW_020529032.1:47500-110000 GCF_003368295.1 Carassius auratus
GACGTGTGGCCAAGTATGTTAACACACACTCTGAATTTGTGCTCTGCATTTATTTAATCCAAGTGAACACACACACACACACACACACACCTGTAGCAGTTGTTGTTGTATTTATTGTAGCTTCCGAGTGCAGTGAGGCAACCTAAACAGATGGCATACGAGAAGAAGATCTGCGTGCCTGCGTCCATCCACACCTGAAACCAGAAAAATACCATCACAGCTCCAAAATACTGATTGTTTACTATGGTTTCATTTTCATTTGTTTTATTAGCTGACTATTTATGATTATTTAACCTCCATGACACCAAAGATCACAAACACAACGTAGGCTACAGCAGAGCATGTCCAAAGTTGAGTGACTTGAGTTACCTGTGATGTATTTAGCAGCTTTAACAAACTCATTTGGCTTCAGGTAATAAGCCTGAATGGACAAGATGAAAGACTAGAGCTGTTGTAGGATTCCTAGAGCTTGTGTAACCTCTTGTTTAATAGCCTTAAATGCCTGAAACAGGTTTAGACATGATCTGTGAAAAACAGTGGTTTTCCTATTAGCCTGTCAATCAAACGCTCATCGTGAATCACAGTGGTTTCTGATTTTTGCTGGAGTCAGGTTGTTCATGTTCTGTTATGGGCGATGTGGATGTAGCTTTTATGACACATAAACTGCTAAAGCGGGACACACCTGTAAAAGACCTCTGTCTTATAAAAAGAGTGAGGCTTGGGTTTTTCACCGTTTTGTCATCTAGAAAGTGTAAATCCTGTGTTCTATCACTTCATTTCTGTAGCCGGGACTACACCATGAAGAAACTGTGTTTTTCCACTGGAATATTTCCTCACACTTCCCTGAAAACCTCACATTTATCACCTGAGGTCCAGAACTGTGCTGATGTCCCAGCAAGACATAAGAATTTGGATGCTTACATTATTCACACCTTAGTTGACAGATTTGACTAACTTTGCCCGACAATTTACTTTTCCTGCTGAGGTGTTCTTGAATTTTGGCTTCATTTTTACACACCAAAGACCAAAATATGTCAACCCTTGCAGAATTAAAATGAGTTGTGAATGTCGATTCATGTTGATTTAAAAACAAAATCGGACCCATGATGCTCACGTTTTTGAAGCATTCGATTATTGATTTCAAAAACTTCACATAGCTGTTCACATAAACCCACAATATTTGGTTAAACTGGCCTCATTTTGTACTTCTGAGATGAACTGACATCAACACATCAATTGTTATCTCTCAAATCCAACCAAAATGCTCATACTGACCAAAAGGAGATTTATTTGAGGTTGAAGTCATTAAAAACCGTTAAATATCTTTGAACACTTTAGAGAAAATGGCTTATGAATGCTGCTTTTCTAGCTCACGGTTTCATTCAGTTTCTCATCCGTATACATTTAAGACCAGAAGATGCCAAAACAAGAGCCATTACTTTACAAATCCAACATTTACAGAATTGAAATGGGTTATGCATGTCAATTCATGTTGGTATTTATAGAAACTGATGACTGATTTTCAAGTTTCTGAAGCATTAGATCACTAATCTGATCAACCGTTTACCTTGTGAGCTGAAGGTTTAGTGAAATCTGGCTTTGCTTTTATCTAAGATCAAGAGATGTCAAAACAGCAATCATTATCGTTAAAATCCAAACAAAAAATCCTTACTTTGTCTACTTGTTCATGTAAACCTATTAGAATTTATACTTCAGAGAGTGAAAGTCAACAAAACCAATGCTATCTCCTAAATCAAATCAAATCAAAAATGACAAACTTTCTATAGATTCTTAGCTGAACCCAATAGATTTAGTTGAACAGGCCTCATTTGATTTAGTCTGAGATAAAATAACATCAACACAAGCAATGCAATCTCTCAAATCCATCCAAGAACCACAAACTTCATCTAACTGTTTGCCTAAATCCATAAGGTTTTATTGAATTGGCCTTATTTTTACACTTCTGAGATGAAATGAGATCAACACAACCAATACTGTCTTTTAAATCCAACCAAAAGTGGCAAATATTTGACTAGCTATTCATCTACACCCATAAGTTTTTTTTCTGACCTCACTTTAATACTTCTGAGATAAAACTATGTCAACACAAACAATGCTATCTCTCAAATCCAACCAGAAATGCTTCTTCCAGTTGACAGAGTTTTATCAGAAGAGGTTTTAAGCTGTTCTGTCTGATGTTAAGGAATGCTGGGATGGATCTCGGTGACCGTGCTGTGGCCTGTTCTCAGATATCACAGGGGTTTGTGTGGTCTTCCCGTGACACTGATGTAAAAGTCGGAACAGATGTCAAACGCACAGATGGACACAATCAGAGAAGTACAGAAAACAAAGTTTCCTTGCTGGACATCCTGCTCTGGACCACGACTAAAGCATCTGGAAAGACAAATCACAGGATCTTTCGACTTGAGATATGGCGTGAAAACTATTTACTTGCAAAAGAGCAAAATCTCATCACGTTATATTTTATATAACTTTAATCTTGTATATCAGAGTGCTGTCTTTGTGGTTTTGATTGAATTCCCTAACAACTTTTATGATGGCTGTTGCTGTTGTTTATTAAATATTTTTATTCAATAAATAATATTTTATATAAATAATAATAGTATTTATTATTAAGAAACAATGTGTGTGTGTTTGTGATGGTAATTTTAGTTACATTGTTCCGCATTTAGATGGTGACAAGCCTGGTTTTCTGAGTACATCCGCATTTAAGTATTTTATATTGAAATACACTGAAACAGATTTGTAAACAAGGAAGTTATTTTTACTTTCAACAATAGCTTGTAAGACTCAGTTAACAAATGAAGCGAGAAGCGCTGTCCTCAGAAATCACACTTAACAGATGAAAGGATAGTTTGACAAAGATATCGCTTTCCTCAGCTGACATTCATACTTGTGTTTTATTGTGAATATGAGATTGAGCTGAAGAATGAATGCTGTATCAGATGCAGGTAATCACACTCGCTCAGTCCATCTCTCTCTCACCATACTCTATAATAGAGTGAGATTTTAATGAAGCAACTCAACCTTCCTTCATTACTAATGTTCTAAAGTGACGTTTTTGAATTAGTAACTGTTCTTGAGCTCAGCTCAAATTGACAAAATGAGATGTTTCTGTCGTTGTTTCTTATTCATTTACACATTTGTGCCGTCTCACTGTTGTATGAACTCAACATCACACTCGTAGCCGTGCAATATGACTGTATATCAGCAAATATTCAGCTTAAAAGCTAATTACGATACCTGCGGGTCTGCTAATCGCCCCAGGTCGGGATAAAGGTAGTACTTGATCCCACGGGATGCTCCTGGCAGGGTTACCCCTCGGATCAGTAAAATCAGCAGCATAACATATGGGAAGGTCGCAGTGAAGTACACCACCTGTTGCATGACAGGAAAACAGCATGAGGCTAAATGCTAACACGTGTTATTTACGATATTCATTTACGTTATTCATGATATTTATCATGATGCAATTTAATAAAAGCAAATAAGATTTACACAAAAAAATTATATTTAGAAATACTTTTAATATTTATTTTAAAATAACAAGATGAACACAAAATGTACACAATAATTATTAAAAAAGTGGACTAAAATATATTAAATATAAAATACAACAAATATTTCAACATTTTCAAAATGTAAATAGACAGTTATTCATAATAAAATATCTAGATTATAGTCAGTAGGTTTTGGAAATGATACTTGGCATAATTTGTTATTCAGCCAATCAGATACAGTTCAATCAATCAATCAATCAATCAATGCCATCAATCAACTGTTGATCAAAACAGTCAAATATAGATAGATTAGTCTATCACTATTACCGTTTTTCTCAAAAAAAAAAAAGAAGAAATTGCATTGTGATTCAAGGTATTTCAAAGGACAACCATGTGATCTTACATTTTAATGAACTTATCTCACGTACCTTGCCGGTGGATTTGACGCCTTTCCAAATGCAGAAATAACAGAGAACCCAGGCCAGCAACAGACAGAGGACCAGATCCCAGTGCAGCGTTCCTATCTCCTCAATCCCAGATGAGATCCGCAAAACTCTGCGTCTACAGAGAGACAGAAACTACACATCAGCTGCAGCCTCTATTAGTTCGCTAGAGAAGTTTCCAGAAAATGTGACATCAGTGTGGGGTTTCATCACCAGGTTTGAGGAGTCAGATATATTGCTTTTCAATGTAGGTTTTTTATTCTTTCGACAAACTCAATGAACAGTGAAAATTGACAGGAAGATACTAATAAAACGTACTCCCAAAACTCGATCACAGGCGATGTTGCATTCTCTAGGTGACTTTGGTCAATGGATTCATTCCGTCTTTGGAATTCTATGCAGGATTCTGAAAAACAGCAGGAATCTCTGGGTTATATATACAGTAGAATCTATTGAGCCAATGGTAACGCACTATAATACACTATAAGCTGCAGATTTCTGAACTGATGGTGTTCTCACCTGTGTTCCAGGTGTTGTTGCAGGAGGACCACGGCAGGATCCAGGAGAAGGAGAAGGACAGGTAAAATATTCCCCAGGCCAAAACGATTATATAGTAGAAGTTCAGCAGAGCCACGATGACCTGAGTGGCGTATCCGATCCCTACAGATCCAATAACACCACAGTTTGTGTCAAAAACGGAGAAAATGCAATGTCATCATGTTCTTCACTTCACTTCACGCTGCAGAAAAGGTCCAAATGATGTCACTTCTTGATTACCACCTTGTCATTAATTAATTAATTAATTTATAAATAAAAGCGAAATCAGTTTTGTTGTTGTAAACTCAAAAAAAAAAAAAAAAAAAAAAAAAAAAAAAAAAAATATATATATATATATATATATATATATATATATATAAAACAAAAAAATATATATTATAAAAAAATAAAAACTATTAAAAACTGAAATTCGGTTAATCTAAAATACCATAACATAAAAATTGGATGATAATTTTAACTTTTAAAATTTTTATTTTTTATTTTTAACTAGTCGTAAAACTTAAAAAAATCGAAATGAAAATTAGAAGTGTTGAAAAAAGTTGCAGTTAAAGTATTAAATATACCAAAAATAAAAAAAGACTACCAAAAAATAAATTAAAGCTAAATAGAAATATTAACATAAATATAAAAATTAAACTAATAAAAATCACAAACGCACATAACTTACATTTAAATGAAAACTGAAAATATAAAAATAAAATTACAAAATATTAATAAATACTATAACAGTATACAAACGATATTAAAATAACACTGATTTCTGCACAGATAAAGCATGTTGGGGTATTTAATTATTTTTTATTAATAAAATGTCTATTAACTGAACATTATGTGAAAACTATAATATTGTTAATTACAACCTCAAAAAACAAACAAAAACAAAAAACTGTATCTAGTAGTACAAAACAAAACAACAAAAACATGGGATTTGTGCCTGTATTGCATTAAAAAACAAATATTTTTTGTTCTCTGTACAGATGGTTCCTGTGCATTTATATAACAAACACACTGGTCGTGTCGTATTGAAATGTTTTTAATTTTCTCATACATTTAAAGGTCAGAGTAACCGACATCATTCATGTTGCTTCACCTTCAAACAGCGGGCTGATCTTCCTCCAGCATGTGATTCCTCCCTCGCTGGTGAACTGACCCAGAGAAATCTCCAGGAAAAACACGGGAATACCGCAGGTGAAGAGGAAGATCAGGTAGGGAATGAAAAATGCACCTGGAAGAAAAAATCAGACTTCAGCAGAAGTAAGAGATGTTTCCAAAGGCCCAACCATCTCTGTATGGACACACGCTACAGACTGATCAAACAACAGCTGTGACCTTTAACCTCTGAATGGCTGGATCAATGGGTCAGTTTCACCTGACAAACGCTAAACACATTCGGATTCCTTGTCAATTTTTATCAAATCCTCAACTTTTGCTGCTGGATCCTCTAAAGCAAGTTTTTTATTTATTATTTTATTTTTTATAAAAAAAATAAAAAATAAGATTAATCTAACAAATAACTGTATAAATACAAATATTTGATTAAATCAAAACAAGACCAAAATTAATAAAAACATAATTAAATTGATACATTTCATTAAAATGATTAAAAATGTATTTAAATAAATGTATTAATACGTCTGATTACAATTAACTGACTAATAAAAATACATAAAGAAATGTATTTAAATGAATGATAGATTTATTAATATGAAGTTTTAAATAAATAAATAAATCTAACAGTACAACTGTGAGTAGAAAAGATGTTGTAACCACTGAAACACAAGATCAGACTAATGAAATAAATCATTAGAATTAAATTATTAAAATAATTAAAATAAATAAATAATAAATGAATACATTTGATAAATAAGTCAATAAATAATAGATTTATTAAAATAAATATTTTGATTAAAATTGATTTAAATTTGATTTAATTAAATAATACATCTAATAATAACTTAGTGAGTAGAAAATATATATTTTGCACATATTTATAATATAACCTCTCTCACAGTGTTAAGTCCAGACACTCCCAGATTCTGTCTGTGCTCCTTCATCTGAGGAATGTGAGCTAGTCGTGTGTTAATGAGGTTATACTCCAGGGCGAGGGCTGCTCGGAGGTCAAATATCTGCACTACTGGACTAAAGTTGACTGGCTCTCACTGAAACCCACTGGTTTACCTGCTGAACTTCTGGAGAGTCACGAGAGCTGATGTTACTTAACCCACCGACTGCTGAGAGAGACCAACCTTTAATCACACTTTAACTGATTTTATATATATATATATATACACATGTACCTTGATTATGCCTTTTTTTGGACATATAGGCTACTAAGGAAATTGCTTTGCTTTGTGTTATTCTAATAATACTATGGTAATATCATATTATTATTTTTTTTGGACATTTGCAATGGTATTACTATGCTTTTGTACATTTACCTTTTTTTATACATTTACCATGAAAATACCTTGTTTTTTAGACATGGTAAAACTAATTTTTTAGGCATGCACCATGAAAATACCTTGTTTTAAAGACATGATAAACTATACTTTTTAGAAGTGCACCATGAAAATACCTTGTTTTTAAAGACATGATGAACCATGAAAATACCTCGTTTTAAAGACATGGTAAAACTAAATTTTTTAGACATGCACCATGAAAATACCTTGTTTTAAAGACATGGTAAAACTAAATTTTTTAGACATGCACCATGAAAATACCTTGTTTTAAAGACATGGTAAAACATGTAGTATGCAAACACCATGTTTTTAGACATGCACCATTATTTTTAAATCATGTACCATTGTAATACCATGTTTTCTTTTTTTTTATGTGGGTATGTGCTTCTTAGCCATGTAGCAGGTTTTGTACGGACAAGTATTATGGTGAATAGCATGTTTTTGGACATGTATTGTGTTAAACTGAGATTTACCATGTTATAGCATTGCTTTTTGCACATGGTTTGATATCAATAGCACGTTTTGGCTATTTTTTAAATGTACAGAGAATATGATCATTATTATCTCGGTGCTGTCTCAGTAACTCTACGTCTCCTCACCTCCTCCGTTCTTGTAGCAGAGGTACGGGAAGCGCCACACGTTTCCCAATCCGATGATCTCTCCGGCCACAGACAGCACAAACTCCAGCTTGTTGCTCCACTGTCCCCTGTCCTTCATCTTCACCTCGGTGTGCGGGACGCTGTCCAGCGGCCGGTCCAGCCCGTTAGACGGGTCCATCTTGGTCGTGATCTCTCTCTCTCCTGTTTGAAGACAAAAGTGTGTTTAGAAGAATCTGATGAATGCTTTGTTGTTCTTCGTTAATGCTGTTCATTATAAAATCGAATGCAATGAAACATATGTGGACAGTTTAATTCATTAATCAGTGTAGCCTATGGAGTAATTGATTCAATTGAAGTCTTCATTCACGGTGACAGAGTTTTTAACTCATAAAACATGACGATATATGATCTGAACACACCCATTCAGACCAGATCCTTTTATAGATGCGGCTCGTAAACCAGTCTGAGCACAAAGCCATTCAATTCCAGGCATTTTATTGCATGTTTTGTCACGATCTGTTGCAACAGATCACTAAACAATGTGATCTGATTTATTGCAAGCAAAAAACCTCATGTGAAAAACTCTGAGGTCTGATGTACTTTACTAAACTTAAATAAAAGTTTGACTAAAAACACTCAGAATATCTTCATTACAACATGGAAACAGGTTTGGTATCAGTAAGAATTGCCATGTTCTTTAAAGAAGTTTCTTGTGCTCATCAAGCCTGCATTTATTTGATCACAAATACAGAAAAAAACAGAAAATATTTGAAATATTTTTGCAATTTAAAATAACAGTTTTCAGTTTAATGTACTTTAAAATGTAATTTATTTCTGTGATGCTCCGCTGTATTTTCAGCATCATTCCTCCAGTCTTCAGTGTCACATGACCTTCAGAAATCATGAAAATATGCCGATTTATTATCGATGTAAGGAACAGTTTCTGCTGTTTCATGCTGAGAATTCAGCTTTATCACAGCTATAAATTATATTTTAAAGTAACACTGTTATTTCACATTTTAATAATATTTCACAATATTACTGTTTTTATACGGAAAGCTGCAACATTCTGTCAATTAAAGAGATAGTTCACCTAAAAATGTTTGTGTTCACACATCCATCATAAGAGAGGACGTTCGGCTCCAGACAGTCGTGAACGCACTAAGAACCGCTTTAGCAGGCTGTGGATTAAACGTAATAATGTTGTAAATAATGTTCATTTTCTTGCACAGACTGATTGTTTCGCTTCATAAGACTTCAGTGTATCGTATTTTCACAGACGAGCTTAAATAGAGAGTAAATGGACTTGCTAAAGCCCCCTGCTTCTCAGATGTTTCTCAGATGTTTCTCCTGAGAAAAACACTCTGCTAATCTCACACATCTCATCTCTACAGTCTCAGACGCGTCTCAAAATCCTCCGATTTCTCAAAGACACCAAAAGAGAAGAGCAGACGCACATAGACCTCTTTAACATCCCAGCTGCTTCTCCTAGACACCAATGAGATGCAAACTGACCTCAGATGTTCCTCATGAGAAAATAAACCCTGTTTATCTCACATATAATATCTCAGGATTCAAAAGAGATCTCAAACGGTCCTGGGATTTCTCAAAAACACCAAAAGATAAGAAAGATCAGGCATAGATCTCAACAGTTTCTCCACCAGTGGAATGCAAACAGACCTGCTGCATTCTCAAACACATCATCTCAAGAGTTACAAAAAGATCTAAACATATCTCAAACCATGAGAAATAGAAGCAAAGTGACCAGCGGAAGTCTCCCTCATCTCAGATCTCTCTCCTAAAAACACCCTGATAATCTCACATGTATCGTCTCAACAGTTTCCAGAAGATCTCACGAATGTTTTGAACTGTGCTCACGTGTGACGTGATAAAGAAGGACAAAGCGGCTCGATATAAGCTCAAGTACTTCTCAAATCCCAAAGAGCAAACTCTGAGCACTGTGACATCAAAAAATATGATTCACAGGACGACAAATGACAGAAATAGAAAAGCTCTCAAGGCAGGTAGATACTTGCAGAACAAAAACAAAAAACAGAAAAGGCATCTTGCCAAATGTTGCTGTTTGCCAGAGTCTCTAGCCGCTCTGAGTAAATCTTTCAACTTGCCGACATAAAGCTGGAACATACAGACAGAGAAATCCTCAAATAATCCAGATATTCGAGCGCAGTCGGTGTGTGGGGTCAAACTCCACAGGAGGGTCAATAATCACATTTGGCAGCTCAGTGTTGGGATGCATAGCTACTGAACTGATTCGCAAGCATTGGAAAAATCCCTGAAGAAAACATCTACACACTGTATAACACACACGTGACAGATTCGTGTCGATGCATGAAGATCTGAAATTCCTCGTGCATGCTGCTCGCATTCACCTTTCTTGTATAAAGCACAAATAATTAATTGCACAATGTGAGTTAATGAGGTTGCTTTGCAGTCAGCTGGTTCTCACGATTTTGTAAAACATTATGATCTAAAGGTTTTATTTTCAATTGTAGACAAATATAATTACTACTCATACGTTTGGAATTGGTAAGATTTTGTAATGTTTTAAAATAATAAGTCTCTTCTGCTCAACAAAGCTTTTATTTGATCAAAAAAAAACATGTAATTTTGTGAAATATTATTGTAATTTAATCTGACTGTTTTCTGTGTGAATCTGTGTTAAAGTGTAATGTATTTCTGTGATGCTCCGCTGTATTTTCAGCATCATTCCTCCAGTCTTCAGTGTCACATGATCTTCAGAAATCATGAAAATATGTTGCTCAAGAAACATTTCTGATTATTATCAGTGTTGAACACATATTCTTTGATGATTAGAAGGTTCAAAATAACCACATTTACTTGTGATCATTTTGCAATATCATAAATATCTTTGCCATCACTTTTGATCAATTTACTGCATCCTTGATGATAAATTGTGCTTTCAAATGTATTACAAAAACACCTTCAATAGTGTTTGAAAACATCCCAGCAATGAGCAACGCTGGAATCAGGACAAACTTGAGTTTTTATTTGTGTCACCAAAGCTCATTACTTCTTTCCCGAGGTTAAGTGTCTTTAATAGACGCAAATGTAGAAAACTGCCATAGTGCATGACAAGACTGCACTGTCATGAAATCACAGTAAATAAGAAGTTACAGTATAAAACTACCATTTGCATGAGTTATTTAGAAAGGGAAATAAGTCAAACTGGTTTTGATGAGAATCAAAGTGATACAATGTTTGCATTTGCCTGAAAAAGTCATGCACATGCAAGCATGCATTACACTGAAAAAGGAGCATTAGAAAACTCACCTTTCATTGGGATGTTGCAGGGAGCCAGCAGCAGTGTCATCAAGTGTCCTGAATATTCTCCGGTTTTTCTCTTTAATGAAAAGGTTTTCTGGTTTCGTGGAACCTGTCAGTCAGCCGAAGTCCAACTCCGCCCCCCAGCAACTCCCTCTCGCTACCATTCACAAAACACTGAGAGTATGGCACCAAGGGATTGCATAACACTGTCACCCAGCACTCGTTCAGCCTGCGAGGCTTTCTTTCTCTCTCTCTTTCTCTCTTTCAGCTGAAGAACACCAGAGAAAGGAAACATTTTGGCCCGGTCTCTAAAGACCACCCTGATCACACCAGCGTCTCAAGAGACGAACAAACGGGGTTCACGGGATACTAGTCGAAAGCATGCATGCTCTCATGTTTTATAAGAGTCATTTCTATTGGAATATATCTATCTATATATACAAATATACCCTAAACCCTGTTTAATTTATTTTATATGCAGATGTCATTTTGCCAACAGTAAGCCAACATTCAGTTTGTGGATCCAAGCTCTTGCTCGTTCTTTGTGTCTTCAGTCGTTCTCTGCATACTGATGCTCCAGGAACAGTGTTGTTCTTCCCAGCGGCTCAATGATGCTCATTTAGGAGAATAAACCCAAAACACAGCTTTACTGCTCGGATGTCACTCGTTCATAACGCAGGAGATTTAATGCAGTTCTTCTCAGTTAGGGATCAACTCAGATGCTTCTCCAAAAAAATCTTATTAGAGATTAAAACCTTATTTCAAGCATTATTTCATCAATAAACTGTGCTAAAGGCGATCTGTCAGAGTACCACCTCACCTCAAAGATAAATGAATATTGAGTTAAATATGGATTATTTTAGGTCTATTACGATAGTGAGATTTGTAAAGAGGAAGACTGATCTTTTTTCTTTTTCTTTTTTTTTTTACGGTAAAAAATACTATATTGCATTAAGAATGAAAATAAAAATATTTGTATAAACTTTTTTTTTTTTTACTATAAAATTCAAATATATTTTGCATTACATAAAACAAGGCTCACATAAATAATGTTATAGTGCAACAAATACAATTTAAATATATTAGCATTTTTTTGAGTGTTTTATGAGCAAGTATGTGTTTATTCCCGCACATGTTTTTGAGTTAAGTTTCAGATTAGCTCAGTTGAGTGATCAGACGTCCTGAAACCTGAGTGTATATGGAGGTATAATCAGTCTTCAGGAGCAGCAGAGGCCCGTCTCTCTCGTCTTAACCGTCACAGGAACGCTGTTCATTATGAGAGAACGGCTGAGCTCTGCTCCTAAAGACACAGCAGGAGACCGACCGAATAAAAGATTCTGGAAGAAGAACAACAGGACAGAAAGAAAGAGCTAGAACGGCCAGAGACGGGAGTGTTTCTAATTCACGGGAAATTCAATGTGAAACTTCTACCACAAAGAGAGAGAGAGAGAGAGAGAGAGAGCGAGAGAGAGAGAGAGAGAAAGAGAGCGAGAGAGCGAGAGAGAGCGAGAGAGAGAGAGAGAGAGAGAGAGATAATAAAAGTCATACATTTTAGATAAAATTAATAATAAATGTAATAAATATCAAAGTATCATGGTTTCGAAGCACCAATGAGCCAATCATTTAATCGTTCTGATGTTAGACACCTTTTTTTCACAAAATAATAAATTCCATCACACTTTATTCACATCAAATATATGATGATCTATCAAACAGGAATGCTGTCTTGTTAGTTTAGAAAGATGATGTTTTTTCTCTTCACAGACTGAGACTGAAGCATCAGGAGTCCCCCTAGTGTCAGTGACCTTACACTGCATCCCAACTCTATCTGCTGATAATATAATATAGAAACAGTATCTGCTTTTACACTTTATTAGACTTTAAACGTCTTGAAACCTTCAAAAACTTTGATATTGCATTGTAATATATTGATCACTCTCAATAATTCTAACTCAACTTCAAAATATCAAGATTTCAAATTAATTAAAATAAATTACAGTGCATTTCTAATAAAAATTCAAAATAAAACTGATTTAATTAATTAAAATAAATAAAATTGAATTTTTCTAATAACATTTCTAAATAAATTATATTTAATTAATTAAAATAAATTACAGTGCATTACAAAAAGAAAATTAAAAATAAAATAAATGCAATTAATTAAAATAAATTACAGTGCATTATTTAAAAAAAAATTATAATTAAAATAAATTCAAGTAATTAAAATAAATGACAGTGCATTAGTAAAAAAATTACAATTAAAATAAATGTAATTAATTAAAATTAATTGCAGTACATTTCAAATAACATTTCAAAATAAAATAAAACTATGGATTTATCACACAAAAAATAACTTGAATTAAATACAATAATTTCTTATGAAGGAAACAGTTTAGGCCACATTGTCATAAAATAATATATTCATATTTTGTGGATGATGATGTTTTGTCTGTATGAATTTAATCATTGCTCCAGTTTTGTCTCTAATTCACAGTCAGCAGATGCCCGAACAGATTATTGTTGACTTTACTTGATGAATTGATTAGATAGTTTTATCCAGTGAAGAAGAGAAAAAACTAAAGAGCACCAAAGAGCAGACCTTACACTCGGATCATCCAATCACAACCTCAGAGCTGCACGGACCTCAGGAAGATTACCCAGAATTCCCTGCACCAGCAAGAAGATTAGAGGGTGACTGTGTTCTCAGATAAGAGATCTGAAGAACGCTCGTCTAACATCAGGTGTATCATCTCAGCATCATCTGGACGAAACCAGCAGCTCAAACAGCTTCATACAAAACGCTCTTCCTCTGGGATTGCAAGTTTCCTTGAGAACAACCAGCAGGCCAAGAATAAGAGCGATGTGGAGCGAGCGTATAATAATACACACCAGAGAACACACACATAATAAACCTGCAGATCTAGAAGAACATAAACTTGAGTCGTGCTGAAAGCTTTCGTTGCCTTTTGCACTGAATGAAATACTCTTGTAATAGAGAGTGTCCTCATAAAAAATGAATGATTTCACTTCAGCGTATCTACTTCCAGCGGTAAATTAAAATATGTAACCTATCATCACAAATCAGTAATAAATGAACAATTTAAAGGGACAATAAAACGTGAAGAAAATCTGATTTC
This sequence comes from Carassius auratus, assembly GCF_003368295.1. NCBI lineage: Eukaryota > Metazoa > Chordata > Actinopteri > Cypriniformes > Cyprinidae > Carassius > Carassius auratus. The sequence goes on from NW_020529032.1 coordinate 61,524, forward strand.
TGGCCTCCAGAATTACATCGCAGAGTTAAATAAATGTGTTATAGAAAGATATTACAATGAGATAATTTAGACTTCTTTTTATTATAATGAGCAAATAATGTGTAATATAAGCATTCATTCAAACAAATTACAGTTTTTTTCAATCGCTAACAAGCGCTTGACCATACTTCAGATACTTTTTCTAAACTCTTAACACAGACTAACACCTACAAAACACAATTGGCCAAATGGATAATTTTCTTCTCAAAAACACATTTTGTTAAATATATACTAAATCTTCATTTCAAAATAGAACACATCTTTATCTGCACACACCAACTTTACCAAAAACACTGGAAATCTGACTCAAAATTAAATTATTCTGTCAAAGAATAACACTTGTTTTCACCTCAAAAGGTACATACAGTCAATCAAAGTACACCAGGTTTCAAAATACTGGCTATTGTTGACATTACAAAAACTGCATAGACTTTTCAGTCTCAGTTTTACAGGTATTTGCATGCAAAACATGCAATTCACTGTTTAACACTAAATTTCTTGGTTAGGAACTGTATGTCCAAATGTACAGTAATGTTCACATTCAAAAGCATTCCAGTAAAAAGCTATTTTTTCCTTTACTGTTGCATGATTCAACAGGAGGTACAGTAGAAACACGGTATGATAGAACAGAAAAGGTTTGACAGTATTGCTTACAGTGAACAAAATATCCATGAAACACATAAGAGCATTCTGAACAAAAAAACAACAACAGCAAAAAGCCCAGAATAAAAAAAAGGGGGGGGGGGGGGTAAAATAAAAACGATCTCTCACTGCTCCTGTCACTGCTCCTCTCACTGCTCCTCTCACTGCTCCTGCTCCTCTCACTGCTCCTCTCACTGATCCTCTCACTGCTCCCGCTCCTCTCACTGCTCCTCTCACTGCTCCTGCTCCTCTCACTGCTCCTCTCACTGATCCTCTCACTGCTCCCGCTCCTCTCACTGCTCCTCTCACTGCTCCTGCTCCTCTCACTGCTCCTATCACTGCTCCTCTCACTGCTCCTGCTCCTCTCACTGCTCCTATCACTGCTCCTCTCACTGCTTCTCTCACTGCTTCTCTCACTGCTCCTGATCCTCTCACTGCTCCTCTCACTGATCCTCTCACTGCTCCCGCTCCTCTCACTGCTCCCGCTCCTCTCACTGCTCCTGCTCCTCTCACTGCTCCCGCTCCTCTCACTGCTCCTCTCACTGCTCCCGCTCCTCTCACTGCTCCCGCTCCTCTCACTGCTCCTGCTCCTCTCACTGCTCCTGCTCCTCTCACTGCTCCTCTCACTGCTCCTGCTCCTCTCACTGCTCCTATCACTGCTCCTCTCACTGCATCTCTCACTGCTTCTCTCACTGCTCCTCTCACTGCTCCTCTCACTGCTCCTGCTCCTCTCACTGCTCCTATCACTGCTCCTCTCACTGCATCTCTCACTGCTTCTCTCACTGCTCCTGATACTCTCACTGCTCCTCTCACTGATCCTCTCACTGCTCCTGCTCCTCTCACTTCATCTCTCACTGCTCCTGCTCCTCTCACTGCTCCTCTCACTGCATCTCTCACTGCTCCTGCTCCTCTCACTGCTCCTGCTCCTCTCACTGCATCTCTCACTGCTCCTGCTCCTCTCACTGCTCCTCTCACTGCATCTCTCACTGCTCCTGCTCCTCTCACTGCTCCTCTCACTGCTCCTGCTCCTCTCACTGCTCCTATCACTGCATCTCTCACTGCTCCTCTCACTGCTCCTCTCACTGCTCCTCTCACTGCTCCTGCTCCTCTCTCTGCATCTCTCACTGCTCCTGCTCCTCTCACTGCTCCTCTCACTGCTCCTGCTCCTCTCACTGCTCCTGCTCCTCTCACTGCTCCCGCTCCTCTCACTGCTCCTGCTCCTCTCACTGCTCCTACTCCTCTCACTGGGCCTGCTCCTCTCACTGCTCCTCTCACTGCTCCTGCTCCTCTCACTGCTCCTCTCACTGCTCCCGCTCCTCTCACTGCTCCCGCTCCTCTCACTGCTCCCGCTCCTCTCACTGCTCCTGCTCCTCTCACTGCTCCTCTCACTGCTCCTGCTCCTCTCACTGCTCCTATCACTGCATCTCTCACTGCTCCTCTCACTGCTCCTCTCACTGCTCCTGCTCCTCTCACTGCTCCTATCACTGCTCCTCTCACTGCATCTCTCACTGCTTCTCTCACTGCTCCTGATACTCTCACTGATCCTCTCACTGCTCCCGCTCCTCTCACTGCTCCTGCTCCTCTCACTGCTCCCGCTCCTCTCACTGCTCCTCTCACTGCTCCTGCTCCTCTCACTTCATCTCTCACTGCTCCTCTCACTGCTCCTCTCACTGCTCCTGCTCCTCTCTCTGCATCTCTCACTGCTCCTGCTCCTCTCACTGCTCCTGCTCCTCTCACTGCTCCTGCTCCTCTCACTGCTCCTCTCACTGCATCTCTCACTGCTCCTGCTCCTCTCACTGCATCTCTCACTGCTCCTGCTCCTCTCACTGCTCCTCTCACTGCTCCTGCTCCTCTCACTGCTCCTCTCACTGCATCTCTCACTGCTCCTGCTCCTCTCACTGCATCTCTCACTGCTCCTGCTCCTCTCACTGCTCCTCTCACTGCTCCTGCTCCTCTCACTGCTCCTGCTCCTCTCACTGCTCCTCTCTCTGCATCTCTCACTGCTCCTGCTCCTCTCACTGCTCCTCTCACTGCTCCTGCTCCTCTCACTGCTCCTCTCACTGCTCCTGCTCCTCTCACTGCATCTCTCACTGCTCCTGCTCCTCTCACTGCTCCTGCTCCTCTCACTGCTCCTCTCACTGCTCCTGCTCCTCTCACTGCTCCTGCTCCTCTCACTGCTCCTCTCACTGCTCCTGCTCCTCTCACTGCTCCTCTCACTGCTCCTGCTCCTCTCACTGCTCCTGCTCCTCTCACTGCATCTCTCACTGCTCCTGCTCCTCTCACTGCTCCTCTCACTTCTCCTCCCACTGCTCCTGCTCCTCTCACTGCTCCTCTCACTGCTCCTGCTCTTCTCCCTGGGCCCCTTGCTCTTACTCTTCCTCATCCATACATTACAGTGTTTGTCTTTTTCTGTTTCTGTTTCCAAAAATATCACTCTTCAAGGTCCTCCTTTTATTGTATAAGTGTCAATGTAATAGAAAAAAATAACCCCTGCCATTGAGTCTAAGCCAGATAGGAATCAGCTGTGGTTGGCCCAATTTACACAACATAAATCAGCTAAGATATATTGTTTTTGAACTGATATCAATGCAGAAGCAGAGGTTTTTATACTGTATCTAAGGTTTGGAACATTGTTTTTGCTATTGTGGGATGTTGTGTGTTAACATTTGTAAATACTACAAAAACGATCCATAATTTTGTTGGGAGGTATAGCTTGTCTGTTCAGAAAATGTAAGCATTGTGGAAATGTGTTCAATGACTCCACATTGTGTGAAAATGACATGAAATGTGTGAATGGTATGGCCACAATAGACAGATGCTGTGCTAATTGTGTTTAGAGTTTTGAAAATGTGACAACTGCTTGGACAAATGCTTGTTAGCGACTGAAAAAAACTGTAATTTTAACAATCTAATTTTAAATTATAATAGAAATTATATTTAAAAAATGCAGTGAGTGTGTGTGTGCATATATATATATATATATATCAAGGTACATGCAGTCAATCAAAGTACACCAGGTTTCAAAATACTGGCTATTGTTGACATTACAAAAACTGCATAGACTTTTCAGTCTCAGTTTTACAGGTATTTGCATGCAAAACATGCAATTCACTGTTTTACACTAAATTTCTTGGTTAGGAACTATATCTCCAAATGTCCAAATGTTCACATTCAAAAGCATTCCAGTAAAAAGCTATTTTTTCCTTTACTGTTTACTGCAGGAGGTACAGTAGAAACACGGTATGATAGAACAGAATAGGTTCGACCGTATTGCTTACAGTGAACAAAATATCAATGAAACACATAAGAGCATTCTGAACAAAAAACAACAACAGCAAAAAGCCCAGATAAAAAGGGGGGGAGGGGGGTAAAATAAAAACAATCGCTCACTGCTCCTCTCACACATCTCTCACTGCTCCTGCTCCTCTCACTGATCCTCTCACTGCTCCTCTCACTGCATCTCTCACTGCATCTCTCACACATCTCTCACTGCTCCTCTCACTGCTCCTCTCACTGCTCCTACTCCTCCCACTGCTCCTGCTCCTCTCACTGCTCCTGCTCCTCTCACTGCATCTCTCACTGCTCCTGCTCCTGCTCCTCTCACTGCTCCTGCTCCTCTCACTGCTCCTGCTCCTCTCACTGCTCCTGCTCCTCTCACTGCTCCTGCTCCTATCACTGCTCCTGCTCCTCTCACTGCTCCTGCTCCTCTCACTGCATCTCTCACTGCTCCTGCTCCTCTCACTGCTCCTGCTCCTCTCACTGCATCTCTCACTGCTTCTGCTCCTCTCACTGCTCCTGCTCCTCTCACTGCTCCTCTCACTGCTCCTGCTCCTCTCTGCTCATGCTCCTCTCACTGCTCCTCTCACTGCTCCTGCTCCTCTCACTGCTCCTCTCACTGCTCCTGCTCCTCTCACTGCTCCTGCTCCTCCCACTGCTCCTGCTCCTCTCACTTCTCCTGCTCCTCTCACTGCTCCTGCACGTCTCACTGCTCCTGCTCCTCTCACTGCTCCTCTCACTGCTCCTGCTCCTCTCACTGCATCTCTCACTGCTCCTGCTCCTCTCACTGCTCTTCTCACTGCTCCTGCTCCTCTCACTGCTCCTCTCACTGCTCCTGCTCCTCTCACTGCATCTCTCACTGCTCCTGCTCCTCTCACTGCTCTTCTCACTGCTCCTGCTCCTCTCACTGCTCCTGCTCCTCTCACTGCTCTTCTCACTGCTCCTGCACGTCTCACAGCTCCTGCTCCTCTCACTGCTCCTCTCACTGCTCCTGCTCCTCTCACTGGGCCTGCTCTTCTCCCTGGGCCCCTTGCTCTTACTCTTCCTCGTCCATACATTACAGTGTTTGTCTTTTTTCTGTTTCTGTTTCCAAAAACATCACTCTTCAAAGTCCTCCTTTTGCTGTATTGTAAGTGTCAATGTAATAGAAAAAAATAACCCCTGCCATTGAGTCTAAGCCAGATTGGAATCAGCTGTGGTTGGCCCAATTTACACAACATAAATCAGCTAAGATATATTATTTTTGAACTGATATCATTGCAGAAGCAGAGGTTTTTATACTGTCTCTAAGGTTTGGAACATTGTTTTTGCTATTGTGAGATGTTGTGTGTTAACATTTGTAAATACTACAAAAACGATCCATAATTTTGTTGGGAGGTATAGCTTGTCTGTTCAGAAAATGTAAGCATTGTGGAAATGTGTTCAATGACTCCATATTGTGTGAAAACGACATGAAATGTGTGAATGGTATGGCCACAATAGACAGATGCTGTGCTAATTGTGTTTAGAGTTTTGAAAATGTGACAACTGCTTGGACAAATGCTTGTTAGCGACCGAAAAAAACTGTAAGTTGCATTTTTACAATAATTTAATCAAACTTACACTACTGTTCAAAGTTTTTTTTATTTTAGTTTTCAAAGACTTTTCTGCTCATCAAGGCTGCAGTTATTTGATCAAAATACAGTAAAAACAGTGAAATATTATTACAATTTAAAATAACTGTTTTCTATGTGAATCTATATAGTAAATTATAATTTATTTCTGTGATGCTCCGCTGTATTTTCAGCATCATTCCTCCAGTTTTCAGTGTCACATGATCTTCAGAAATCATGATAATATGAAGATATGCTTTATTATACTTTTATCTCACAGTACATAATTTGCACTGGTAACTGTTTGTCATAATTATTAAACTTCAGTGTGTTTTTTTTTTTTTTTTTTCTCACAGCTGTGTTAAATTAAAAATATTATTTCAATGCAGCAACATTTCCACTGAATATAAACAAATACAATAAAAATATATAATATATAATATAATAATACACAAATAAATATAAATCTTAAATAGTTATATAAAAATACATATGCATTTTAGTAACTTTGTTCAATTTTAAGTAAAAATTACGAATATTATACAATTTATAACAGTATATAAGTGACACTGATAATGATTTGCTTCTGACTTGAAAATGCAGTTTTTAGTAAAATATGCACAAAATATGCAAATAAATAAATAAATAAATAAATGACAGAAAAAAGAAGAAAAAAAACTTTTCAGGAAAAAGATTTTCCAGTAAAACATGAACATCAAGTGTTTAAATTTTTTTATAAAAAAAGTGACTTCATTTTTTTTTTTTTTTTTTTTTTTTAAATATGCACAACATGGATAAAATGCATTTTAGATTAAAAGATTTCAGTCAAATTAGCGCACCAAGTTTTTCCAAAATTGTAATACATAATAAACATTTCATTAAAGTATGCAAAAAGTGCTAGAAACTTAAAAGTTGTAATTAATAATACTAATTTAAAAAAAGATTTTCAGTAAAGTGATTTGAAAAAATGCAATGAATTAAATAAATTACTTGTCAGTAAAATATGCACATCAATGGGTTACAAATATATTTAAAAAGAGTAAAATTCAGTAAAATCCACACAAAGTGGCTAAAAAAAATAAATAAAAAAAATAAAGTAAAATAGATTATAATAGAATATATACTGTAGATATATTTGGCTAAATTAGTGCAGCAAATAGTTTGCAGTACATATATTTTCAGTAAAATATGAACAAAGTGGTAGAAAATAATACTTAATGAAAGTCAGCAGATACAAATGCTTTTCACATTTCATTCAAGAAATAGTTGAGTTTTCACACAGTAAAATAAAAAGCTGCACAGCAACAGTTGCTAAGGATATATATATATATATAATTTTTTTTTTTTTTTTTTTAACCAGAGATGGAAGTGGCTGAGTCACCCAGACGTGCACGACCCAGGCATACACGACTTTATTAACATTTAATTAGTCATGTAGCGAGCATCCATTAATCATTAAAGCGGTTTGCTGGATAATTAACCAAGCATTTGAACTCTTCTTCTGTATTTAAAGGCCACATTAGCAGCTCATCCACCAGCATCCACTCAGAAACAGATCTGATGAACGCTAGTTAACTAGCTAACTAGTTAAAACACGCTCATGCTAGCGCTAAGACACGTGACTAGAGCGGATGTGTCTGCTAGATCAGGCTCTTTTAAAGCTGATAAATCCACTTTATGCTGCTTTAATAATTCATATTGTAATAAAACAATAAGGGAGCACATTGGATTTCATTCTATATATGTGAATTTGGTAATTGAGGAATATTAAACAAACAAACAAACAATATTAACAAAGAAATAAAGAAAAGTTATGGTGCGTTCAAGTCCTCCTGGGAAGTTCGTGTGCACGAGGTGGGAAGTTGTGCTTATAGAGCATCACAGTCTCGCCCACAGCTGGTGCCGGAAGTAAAAATTCAATACAATCTCTGCATTGACATTTGGGGTATAAGCCATAAAAACGTAACCATGCATGGTAGACTTAAAACCAGCTACGGCTGTACTAAGCGATGGTATATGCTCATATAAATGCAAAAGGATCATGGGGCACTAGCCTTGTTTTGAGATAAATGCCCTTTATTTGCGATGTCTTGGATAAGTACTTCATTACCCACAATGCCGAACAATCCCACAATCCCACAGTGATGCATCTGATTGGTGGAACTCTTGTAACCGTCTGGTTAAACCCCGCGAAGGTCCATGAAGACTGAAGATGATTAATAAAAAAATAAAATAAAATAAAAACCTGTGTTGCGTCTTTTTGCACGGTAGACTTATCAGTGCAATCATGATCTCCTTGGCTGCCACGAGAGTTTTGCAAGGAGGTTGGTAACGTTAGTTAGCATTATCGTCCACTTTAGCTAGGCTACTGTAGCCTTCATATGGTATGAGTCATGTCAAGCATTTTATAATGCCTCTGTCAAAACAATATTTAGCCTAGACATACCTTTTTGTGCATTTACTGAACATTTGTGTAATGGCAACGACATGTGTTGACGACTGAGCGGTGATTGCTGTCAAGTACAAAGCACTGCACCATGTTGCTGACGTTATCGTTAACCGCTTTCACACACGCACACAATATATACAATACACGATGATAAATATAAAAATCAATACACAATACCTATATATAACACTATTTATTTACACAATTAATACTGAAAGAACTGCTATTACTGCACATTCACTATATAAAATAAAATTCCTCCACACACACACACACACACACACAGACAGACACACGCACGCACACACGCACACACACACACACTTTTTGACATTGAATTATGGGATTCTGGGCTTTGGACCGTGCTCTGAACAGTTTGTGGTGAAGCTACATCGCCGCTGTGCACCGAGAAACGATGGGCCGCAGTGTTTGTGTTGGTTTGATATCAACACTGATTATAAATAATAATTACCAGAGAGAAAGAGATGAACCTTCTGCTTGACCAGGAGCACGGTCCATCTAAGAGCCATGTTTTCCCCCTCAGGTCACACACAGGGATTTGGAGTTTTGGCTCACGTGAGACCCCCCCACACACCCCTCCCGTCGCCACAAGACCTTGATGTTAGCCGAGAGCTCTGGGCTCTTTATTTGCCCCTCTTTCTCCATCTTTCACGTGCACAAGTATATACGCAGGGAGAACATTTTGTGGCTTTGGCTCAGGCCTAAGCTGAACCTGGACCCAGCCGCTAATTGCTAATTACAGGTCTGTGCCCAGCAGGAGCTTGACTTCTCTGTCAGGGGCTTCTCTCCTCTCAGACGTAACCTGATCTGAGTTTTGGGGTTTCTCTGCAGCTCCTGCATCCGATCAAAGGCTGAACTAATCAAGTCATGTCTGCAGGAACTTTACTAGAACTGTTCACTTATATACATTGATATTAAAATATCAACCAGACTATAATTATTCTAATAGCTGGTGTTAAAATGTATAATAATAATAATAATAATAATAATAATAATATATATATATATATATATATATATATATATATAGTGTTTTATATCTTTATTTAGAAAATGTTATTCATTTACAAAAATATTCAGTTAATTTTATTATATTTTGTGTAAATGAAAACCTAATTCCGTTATTTTATTTTACAAAAAACTTTTTTTAAATGTTAATCTTATATTTTGTAATAAAACATTACATATATTTACCCCAAATACATATATTTTGTTTATAACTAACTTTAGTTTTGATTTTGTTTAGACAACATATTGTAGTTTCAATATTAATTTTTGTTATAATATTTTGTGTAAAGAAATTAAAGAAAAATTGATTTGTGTTTTTTTTATTTAGACTTAGATTAAATTATTAAAATATGTTTTGTCTAAAAAACGCTTAGTGTTTTATTTTTATACGAAATGTTATAATATATATTAATTATTTAAATTATTATTTTGTTTAAATAAAACAAATTTTAATGTTTTATTTTTTGACAAGATCGTATATAATTTTGTTTTTAATTACAAGTGTATTTTACTTTTATATTTTATAATTTGTTTATTTAGTTGGACAAAATTCTATATAAAATGTAATTTTTTAAATTAAATTAATACAAAATATCAAATATTAACCAATAACAAATGGACAAATAATAAATTAATAAATGAAATGAAATTTAACAAGATTTAACAATTTAATCTCTTTGCAATGTAGGAGAAACAATCAGATATTACATTTGCGATTCAAAGTCTGTGTTTCATTACCCAACACAGCTTTAAATAAAGTCGGAGTTGTCTTGTCAGGATTTAATGCTCCCTCGTTCCATAAATTCCATAGAGATTTTGGGATACGGAACTGGGAACGCTCAGCTAAACCAAACATTTTTTCTGAAGAAGTTTTACATCAATGTCACAACTTCGAAAAAGCATCGAAACCCATGAGTAGCTAACAGGAAACTCGACCACCAGTTCTCCTCTGGTGTGATTCTTGGCCTCTCGTCGTCATCTCTTCTGACTTTTACCCCCTAAAAACCTGATTGTTTGTGTTATGAGCTTCATATTAAGAATGGCCAGTGCATTTGTGCAAATAATATTTATACAGTAAAGGTTTCACCCGCCCGCTGGGTGCTTGGTTCTGTGGTGGGTTCTGCTGGAAACCATCTGGTTGTTGGAGAGTTTCAACTGTGAAGGAAGATTATTTTACCCAGTCATCACCAGAGATTATAGCCTGTTGGCTCGAATCGTCTCACAATGGGCCTGTGCTTGGAGCACTTTGGCATTTTGGTATAGTCTTGACGTCTCCTGCCTGCTCAATCCCATCCTCTCCATCTCTCAAACAAGCATCTCGCTTCCCACCTTCAGAGAATTCAACAAACCCTACAGCTGTGATTTCCATTTCTATCGAGGGCTTTTCAATGTAAATAATAATATGTAATGCAAACTTGGTGCTTTTCTTATTGTTAAAACAACACGCTTTGCACATGACTACAGCTGCTGTTGCATAGATTGGTGTAATTTAATGTCTATTAGCTCAAGCTCCAACTATAAAGTGAACGCAAATACTTCACAAGCTCGACTTTGTATGCTGTTGCATTGTGAAATGTGTCAGACTTCAAATTATAACTGCAGGTATCTTGCATACTCTCACCACCAGGGGCGCTACAGTGGAATCGATGTAGAGAAGGAAGTCAGTTAAACTACCAATGCTTATTGTTAACTATCAGCCCCTTGAGTACTGAACAGGGTCGTGAGCTATACAGTTTATCTTCTAGTTCTGTTCCTGAATTTAAAAGTTAATTTGAATTCGAGATGGCAAACAGGATTAGAATGCAGAATTGCAATTATAATTTGATTAAGGAAATATAAATTAAATGAAGTAAAATTCAAAGAAAACTAATTTTATAACTTGGAGTTTGAAAGTTTTGAAGTGTTACAGACAGACAGAATGTGTATTGTTGCCAAATTAATTCAAATTCACACTTGTGGATTCAAAGAACTGTGGCATGTGGCTAACAATGCCAGCGGACTGCAGGCCGAGCCCTGAGGCATCCCTGTCTGGAAATTACATTTGCATCAAATGGTTTTCTGACTAAATTTCCCATTATGAAAGAATCTTCTCATTTGAAAATGCTAGTCCATGTTCATTCCGAGCCCATGTTTTATATTATATTATATATTATATATTATATATTATATATTATATATTATATATTATGTATTATATTTATATTATATTATATTATATTATATATTATATTTTAATTTAGCTTAATTTTAATTACTGAAAATTATTTTAATAGCTTAAATTTTTTTTACAGTAACATTAATTTATAATTATTTATAAATAAAATAATAAAATAAATTATTATTATTAATAATAATACATTTCAGTAAAAAAATTAATAAATAAAGTTTCAAACTACAATGAAAAATATTTAAATTAATCAAAACATTAACATTACTTTATACATTTACTAATACATTTATTAACATTTCAGTTGTATTAAATATGAATAAACAATATTTATTTGTAATATAAATTCATTGTCACTTAAATTTATAAATGAACCTAGAACAGTAAATTATGTACAAAAATGTAAGATTGTTAGTTTGAGACACCTACTGCAATGCATTAAATAAAAACTTGAAAATCTTGATTTGGATGAGTATGAAACCACCTAGCAACCACACAGCTTCACCCTAGCAACAGTTTTCAGTTTTAGCCAACCACTATAATGTAGAAATCTAGTATTTGTGTGTTCTCATGTTAAAATATTTAATTTACTCCACAATGGCGCCTGAACATGAAAGATCAGTGTAACTGAGATGAAACTCATAATGAAACCCTGAGGAGAGTAATTGACCGGTCTTTGTGTGAGCAGACGAGTAGTTTCCGCTCTTAGCCTTGAGAATAGACTTCCTTAATCACCATAACACAAAAGAGCCACAAACAACTGGCAGCGATGGCGACGGCAGACACTCGCGGTCGTGTGGCATGACGTCATGACGTCTGTATGTGTGTTTGTCTGACCATTCATGTGTGAGGACCACATCAAAGCCTTTCCTGCACTCAGTACGGGGAGCCACATCTTTCCGAATGCACCGTTCTTATGGTCTCGAGCCTCATATCATGACCAGAATCTCTTTCAGTTAGACTCAACAGTGGTCCTATGGATGGATGGATGTTCGGAGTCAGTGCAGGAGAACAGCTGGTGTGGATAAATCACAGATGTATGGAGTACATCAGCTCCTCCGTCCTGTTTCCCGCAGGCTGTGGATTACAATAATGTGATTTACGATACAAGTCACTGTTAAAACAATATTCCTTGACACTGTGTTTTATAACATGGAGACAGCTGTACAAATCCATTAACTTCAACTATTAACATAACGTGTCATCACAATCCATGGCTTCAAAACCTGTGATTTGATACAAGAAAGCAAATATGCTTGTTTGCAACTAGTTTTTAAAAATACAAGTTACAAACCGATTCCAAAAAAAGTTGCGACACTGTACAAATTGTGAGTAAAAAAGGAATGGAATAATTAAATTTTTCTTATAAACTTTAATATAATTTAATAAACATAATATTTTATTCAGAAAATAAAATAGATAATATATCAAATGTTGAAAAGTGAGACATTTTGAAATGTCATGCCAAATATTGGCTCATTTTGAATTTCATGAGAGCTACACATTCCAAAAAAGTTGGGACAAGTAGGAATAAGAGGGTGGAAAAGTTAAATGTACATATAAGGAACAGCTGGAGGACCAATTTGCAACTTATTAGGTAAATTGGGAACATGATTGGGTATAAAAAGAGCCTCTCAGAGTGACAGTGTCTATCAGAAGTCAAGATGGGCAGAGGATCACCAATTCCCCCAATGCTGCGGCGAATAATAGTGGAGCAATATCAGAAAGGAGTTTCCCAGAGAAAAACTGCAAAGAGTTTGAAGTTATCATCTTCTACAGTGCATAATATCATCCAAAGATTCAGAGAATCTGGAACAATCTCTGTGTGTAAGGATCAAGGCCGGAAAACCACACTGGATGCCCGTGATCTTCAGCCCTTAGACAGCACTGCATCACATACAGGAATGATACTGTAATGGAAATCACAACATGGGCTCAGGAATATTTCGAATAAAGTTGTTATCAGCGCTCAGTTCAGAAGCCTGCATCTCTGATGGTATGGGGTTGCATGAGTGCATGTGGCATGGGGAGTTACACATCTGGAAAGATGAGCACCATCAATGCTGAAAGATATATCCAAGTTCTAGAACAACATATGCTCCCATCCAAACATCGTCTCTTTCAGGGAAGACCTTCATTTTCCATCATGACAATGTCAGACCACATACTGCATCAATTACAACATCATGGCTGTGTAGAAGAAGGATCCAGTACTGAAATGACCAGCCTGCAGTCCAGATCTTTCACCCATAGAAAACATTTGGTGCATCATAAAGAGGAAGATGAGACAAACAAGACCTAAGACAGATGAGCAACTAGAAGCCTGTATTAGACAAGAATGGGACAACATTCCTATTCCTAAACTTGAGCAGCTTGTCTCCTCAGTCCCCAGACGTTTACAGACTGTTATAAAAAGAAGAGGAGATGTCACACAGTGGGAAACATGGCCTTGTCCCAACTCTTTTGAGATGTGTTGATCCTCATGTAAATTTCACTGAAATTGAAAATCAACTTATTTTTCCCTTAAAATTATACATTTTCTCAGTTTTAACATTTTATATCTCATCTATGTTGTATTCGGAATAAAATATTGAAATTTTAAACCTCCACATCATTGCATTATGTTTGTATTCACAATTTGTACAGTGTCCCAACTTTTTTTTGGTTTCGGGTTTGTACTCATAATGTACATGTTTTAAGTAAAGCACTGTTTCTGCACTACTAGCATTATAAAAAAAAAAAACAATAATGACTGTTATCAAACAGGTTTCCACCATCTTTCACTGGTCAATCTTCATGTTGTCACACTCTAAACTCATTTACAATCATGTATTTGGGAGTATTTAAAGTACTTTATATAGTACTATATTGCATTCAAGTTTTTTTTTTTTTTTTTTTTGCAGTGCATGCAATATTTAATGCCATGACTATGAATGTAAGACTTTGTGCTCCGATTTTTGGCCTTAATTTGTGGAAAAGCGAATTAAGACTTTATGAGACCCACAGAAGCCCTGCTTTGAGCTGGACGTTCTGGGAAACACTCTCTTGTGTGTAATTTCCACGTTTTATTTGTGGTGCTCGATGCAAGAAGTGTGTGAGGTCCGAGCGGCTGGGAAAGGAGGTCCAGTCTGTTGCATCAGGAAGAATACCTGGCCTGGGACACAGATGACGAATGGATATCAGAAATGCAGGCCTGGAATAGCCCAAAAACAGGCCGGATAAAAAATCCCAGTCGCTGGAAACATCTGGTAGGGATATGCACCTGTGGTCAGCAGCCTTTCTAAGCGATGCAATATTTGAGCGCAGGGAAGTTAAGGTTACAAATTTAGTGAAGTGTGTCTTCACTTTGCATTCTAAGCTTGAGTTATTTAGTGAATCGGTTCATTTAAACAAAACGGTTTGAAACAAGAGTTCATGCATGGTAACTTTATTTTTTTATTTAATACTGCTGCTTATCACTGTCCTACTATCACAAAACTTTTAGTAGATATATACATTTATTGTCTTTCACCAGCATTACAACAGGCTAACACAGGGTTAATTCAGGATGATTGAGACACTTTTTGAGATGACTGAAAAAAAAAATGGCCCAATTGTCCTGATTTAACCCTATGCTATTTTCATGGTGGTGCATCTGTCTACTTATACCATTTATGTTCATTGTTAATTTCTGAACTGAACCTTTTTAGGAACTATGACACCGTTTAGATGAAGAAATGCCACTTAGCAAGGTTTAGGCTGCTCACCATTGATATATTGTATTCTATTAGAAAAAAGTGAGATCTGGAACTGATAGACCATATAGTTTACTAAAATAATAATGTTAAATATGTGACGCTGGATCACAAAAGTCGCTGGGGTAAATTTGTAGTAATAGCTAACAATACATTAAATGGGCCAAAATTATAGATTTTTCTTTTATGACAAAAATAATTAGTATATTAAGTAAATGTCATGTTCCATAAAGATATTTAGTATATTTCCTATAATAAAAATTTCAAATATGTATTTATCATTAGTAATATGCATTGCAAAGAACTTCATTTGGACAAATTTAAAGGCAATTGTCTCAATATTTTGATTTTTTACCATCAATTCTACAATGGGGAGAAGTTTTACTGCACTTTTAAAATGTTTACTTTTACATATTTTTGATGCATTTTTTTTAAATGATTGAAAATGATATATTTTATATATTATATATTTTATTTATATACAGTTTGGTCTATTATGGTTTAAAAAAATTGAGTGGCATTTTAGTCAAGGTAAAATTTAATAAAATAATTTATATGACATAACAAAACAATGCTAATTTAGTATTCTACATTTTAAAAGAAATAACAAAATTGAATAAAAACAAAAAATTAAAAACTTGTTTAACTTTTTTTCAGAAGTTGCACAAACACATTTCACCTTTAAAGAAAACATTTCAAACATTTCAAACGATAGATAAAGACATAAAAGTGAATAAAAGCATACAAAATTGTAAATAAATAAATAAATAATTTTTTAATTTTTAAATATTTTGTCATGTCATTAAATAATTGTATTTAATTCTACTCCAAAACAAATGCCACAAATTTAGCCAAGAAAAATGTCAAACTGTAATAGACCAAACTGTATCCAATCATTTCAACACATGAAAACATTAATCTTTAAAATATGCATCAACAATATGTGAACATCAATAATTTCACTAGCTCACCTATAGGTGGCAGCTTTGAGCAGTGTTGGGCTGTAACGCGTTATTAGTAACGTGTTACTGTAACGCAGTTACTTTTGACAGTAACTAATACTGTAACGCATTACTTTTTAAATAAATTAACTCTGTTACCGTTACCACATGGTGCATTGTCCATTACTTTTAAAAAAATTAATTAATTTTGACTGAAGTGCAGCCTAACCTGTTTGCAGCAGCGACGCATTATAGGATTGGTGGATGCCAACCACTGTAAACACGAAGACGCACTGTGGGCGTGTTTCCGTTTATTCAAGTATGTGCGGCAGTCATGGCGAGTCAAGGCGAGAGCAACACGAGTTTCTCAAAGTGGAAATATGCTCATTATTTCACTTTAGTTGAGCATAAAGACAAAAACCTTTTAGTCAAATGTAAGCTGTGTTTCTGGTTCGAATGTCCTGTCCTAGCCCATGAATTTCCAATCAGTTAAAACATACAGTTTTAATGAATATTATTATGTGGAATGGGTCTACAGCAAAGTGTCTTAAGTGATTCTCTGTATGTTTTTCTCATACAGGTGAAACATTGTTGAAAACATGCAGCCTGTCTCTACTGTGGAGTCACCGGCTTTCAGTCAGCTCCTTAGCATGATAGCATAGATTTCATTTTTAAACAGCATTTATATATATATGTATGTATTTATGTTTCTTGAAATTGATTCTGAATAATTCAGATTGCTTTCATTTATTTATTTCAAAATGTTTTGTGTTATGTTGTCCATTGTTGATAGCTGTGAAAGGAACATTTTTAAGGGCTCGACACAACAGCTTTTATGATGCAGAAGCCACTTTAGTTTTTGATTCTGAATATATTATTCAGGTGTTTTGTTATTTATTTCAGAAATCCTTGTGATATACAATATTCAGTTTGTGCTGGTCTGACTTAATCAAAATAGTGTTTAAAAATTACTTTCTGTTTTACTTTGTGTTTGTATAGACCATAACGCATAAAAGCGCATTAATGGAAACATTAAAGAAAGTTCGTTAAAAAAGTAACTAAAAAGTTACTTTTAGCAGTAATGCATTACTTTTTGGTGTAAGTGATCAACAATTAATTGAGTTACTTTTTGAATTAAGTAACTAGTAACTGTAACTAGTTATTATTTCTTAGTAACTAGCACAACACTGGCCTTGAGCGCCTCATAATCACACGCACTCGAATACATTACCTATTATTCTGTGTTGTAAGTACTTAAAATCCCCGGGCTAAATTCCCAGAATGCCACACCAGCAGAGTTTAATAGAGAATAAATGCACTTCAGCTTTCAGTGATACAGAATAAATGCGATCAGTTGTAAAACATAACAGTGTGGTTTTCGATGGAGGTACAACTGGAACAAACACTCCAGTTAAAGTCCAGCGAGCTGACAGCAATGATTCATTGCTAATTGAGCTTGAGACACCAAACCGCTCATGTGGCCTTTCAAAGAGAGCAAGTAAAAGTCATGTCCACTTTCTATTTGTTTAGGGCCATTTGAATAACTAAGCCGCACTTCCCAACAATCCTTGTGCGGTGCAGTGTTGGGAGTGGGTTTACTGGGCGTCCTGGTGCATATAAACCTTGGCATTTCGGCTATGTGGGCCGACTCCGTTGCCCTTTCCTGCATATCCCAACAGCTAGCATGTCATTATCCAATACTGTGGTTGAGCAACTCATTCCTCGCATTTGTCCCTAGTGTTAAACCTGACCTTTTTGGATCCTGTCATTCATTTCCTCTCAGAGCTAGGGTGACCAGAAAACCAGAAATTGCACTGTTTACATGTAAACCTTCAATATCGCAACCCACGTAGCCATTGAAAATGACAAATGGCTGTTGGCATCGACCCGACTTTGTTTTGTGTACAGGGCAAACGTGCATTCGACTAAAGCTATTTGCAGACTTCATGCTCTTTAATGGCATTTCGACATGAGCATGGGAACGCATTCGAGCAGCTTCATGGTTTGGAGAGCCACCGCAGATACATTCACCATTTAGTTCTAAACAACACAATCCAATAAACTTCTTAAAAAACACTGTATAAACTCCCTATAACTTGATTTGCTTCAAGCAAACATTATTGAGCTTTGTTGTATTTTGAATTGCTTCTGAATAATTCCTAAAACAACACAAGAACACATTGCATTTGAAACATTGTTGTAAAAGAAAACAATTGTTCTTTAATGTGAGCGACTTGGATTCATTCACCGCTTTAGGTAAATAATTAGAAGAATAACAAAGTGTGGGGTATTAGAGTTTGTTTCTAGATTATTCCTTTAGTGGTCTTCAGATATTTTAGACTGAAACATTTTACATTAAATTTTTTTATTTTTTACTTCACAGGAATGTTACAAAATTTGGTAACTTTTGTGGCACTGCCCATATGAACACACGAACAAAATTGTGGGAAGATTAGAAAAATCTAAATGGTTTTAAGCCAAAAGAAAAAAAAAGAAAAGAAAAAGTTATATGCAATCTTCGTGGTCATAATGGGAAATATAAACAATACAGAATAGAATGAAGTAGTTACAACGTTTAAACATATGATGTATAAATATACATCCAAATGCAAAACCTAATAAAATTAGGTTAGATATCGTTGGGAAAATCACATTTTTTGATTTATTTGCATTACCTCCCTCAAGTTTTTTAATGCTCTGGTAAATTTCTCAACTTACACGCAAATTGGGAAATGAGAAAGGGTCAAGCAAACTGAAAATTACATATGTTAACTGAATATAAATATATATATTTTTATGCATTTAGCAGACACTTATCCAAAGCGACTTACAGTGCATTCAGGTTATCAATTGTTACCCATCATGTATATATGGTAAATGATTTCTTGGACAGATCAAACTAACTGTATTTATTTATTACTCTACCACAGGAATAGAAGAAATAATCATTTACTCACCCTAATGTCACATCTGAGCATCTGATTTCTTTACTAAGAAGTTAATGACGATATATAATCCAGTAAAAAGGACAGAAAACATCACTAAATTGTTGTAAAACCAGTGCGTATGACAACTGTATTGAATTAAGAGTCTTCTGAAGTCAAACGAACTGAAACAATATCTGTTGTTTACTTATAATTGTGTACTTATAATTTGTGTTTTTAGGCCGGACTTATTTAGACCCATTAGAAAACAATTAGCTAACTCTCTCTCTTTTTATTACACATGTATGTTTATAAAAGTTCATTAAAGCTGAACCTATGTAATAAAACTCCCCTGAGTTGGTCAGCTCCAAACCTCTGAATCGAAAACAAAAGATTCTCAAAGTTTTCAAAGATTTATGAAAAATCCGCTTAGTCGAGTAGAATTTGCATTAGACGCATTTTCAGTGGAGTACAGTGAATGAATTTACAGCCTTTTGTGTCATTTTATGTAAACCAGTTAAACTAAGAGAGTAATAGGAACAGAATGAGACCAAATACAGCTGATCTTATGTCACTGTAGCTCATTTATTCACTTTCAGAGGGTTTTCCAGCGTTCTTGGCTCATTTGGACGATCCCCACTGTTTTCTGCCAGGCCTGTAATGAAGGATGTCTCTCTGTTTTCTTTGTTTCTGTAACACTGATCGTCACATCATTCAGCTTTAGTATCAGCTGCTCCTTTGAGTCGCTGTATAACGGCCGTGAATTATCCTTATTTTCATAAACTTTGTGTCTGTTATGTTACCACCACATATAAGAGGCCCAGACAAAATTATGACAATGTTGTGTCTCTATAAATGACAAAAGATCCATAATTTTAAACTTCAGAGCCTGGTTTGTAGCCAAAACATTAACTAAGGACAGACACAAGTGCAAACGCAGATGTTAAAAATCGTCCCATACAAATTGCATTGTACGAATGCATGTGAAATCACCACCTCATAAAACAATTACATTTATCCAATGTATTTCCACGCGTAAAAGGAATGCATGGCCTTGATTGGTTTATGCTAATGTTCACTATAGCAACACATTCACAATGCGATCTTTTCTTTTTCTGTGAATTGCAGATTTTGTATGAAGTGAAGCACGTGTAAATACCATTTGCATTCACATACTTCTTCTTTTCATGCTTTTTACAACAACAAACTACCAATTGAAAACTACTTTACGTTTTGGCCAATTAATTACGTTTGGCTAATTCGTATAAGTAAAAAAAGTTTTTTTTTTTTTTTTTTTTTGCCTCACAAATAAAGTTCAATATACAAGACAATATATATTTATGTTGTAGATACATTATTACAAATAAATAAATAAACTAAAATAAAAATTGTAAATAATTTTTTTTTTTATAATGTGTAGATAGTTTACCTAAACAAAAAAAAAATTGGGTGAAGTATGCATGCAACTCGAAAAGTCCCCATATAGAATGAGGTGCACTGGTAAAAATGAGTAATTAAATTATTTCACCAATTTATAATTTGACCATAATTTGCTCGGGTTGATTCCAATCATTAGTAAATCAAACTTTCCATGTAACTTGGCTAAGTCGACTCCAGAAATGAAAGGCTGTTGGTTTGTGCATGCTGGTCAATTTAAGACCTTGACGCATGCCAGCGAAAGCCAATCATTCCCACAATCCTCTTGTTCGACTCGCTATGGTCATGCCATGCATTGATAGATCGAACTAAGTGCTCTTCATTCCTCGGCAGTGGAAACTTGGACCGGGGCTGAATGGAGCCGTTTATGACCACATCCCTTTTAGATGTGAACCGAGACGGTCTTTCCTCGACGTCAGGGGACTGAAGCTCATTTGAGCAGATGGAGAGACGAGTCTCAGACGTAACTCGCTCATGACTGCTGCGGTCAAAAGCAGTAGCTTTACAAAGACAATGGACCAGTGATGGAGTCGTTTATCATGGTTTAACGTTCCTCTACTGTGAGGTTTACCCTCACAATACATGCTTTGAAGACAGAAAGACTGCCTCTAAATCATTAATGCATGAAGAGAGATGCGTTAAGCACTAAAAATGACAATATACGACAAAGAAAAGCATATACTATATGAGACTTAGGGTGCACCACGTTGAGCTCAGAAACGGGAAAAACATCCAAGATGGAGCAAAAGGTGTAAGAAAGAAAAATACAAATCATGCACTTCAATTTTAAGAAAATCAAATATACATTTCCCATCATGTCAAATGAAAACGCTTGGTGAAAACACATTGAAATGAACAGGGAACCCAACAGTTATGCATCTGCTCACTGGAAATGATGCACAACAAATTAAATGTGGTTTCCAACACATAACTTCTGTAATGCAACATATTTCCAAAATAAACTTCAGATATTCAAGAAGATAGTCTCAGTTTTGAGGAAGTTTTGCAAGCTTATGTTAGTGAAAATAACATTTTAAACTAGTCTAAACTGGTTTGGTTGTCTCTTCTGGTCCTGAACACTTCTGTAATGTGAGCTTGGATGAACTTGGACCTTATATTACTAAAAATACCATCTTGAACCAAGCTATACAGGCTTACTGGTCTCCTATTCTGGTCTTTTGGATGATTAACGCAAGGGTTTTGGACACTTTTCGACAAGCTAAACCAGCTGAAGACCAGCTTGGCCCAGACTGAGAGATCAGTTTAACAATATAAACCATAAAAGAAAAACTTATTTTTTCCCCAGTAGTTTAATGCAACATTTCTAAGGAAAGAAAACAAGATCTCAATTGTTTCTTCTAGGAACGGATTGAATAGTTTTCAAGCATTTGCATTTTGACAATCTTCACATTATAGCGGAAAAGTCCGATATCTATAGCCTTTGTTGGCACACTTCTCACTATTATTAAAACCTCCAACTTGGACGTCTGCTGATTAGAGCCATTGATGTCTTGAGCTCCCAGAGATCTACTATTACAGCTGGCATTTGTGCAAAACTAAACAAAACAAAACACAAAAACACCAGGTTTGATGAGCGCTGATGTTTTCCTGAAGCCCAACAGGTGGCAGACACACACCAGAGACATTAGAGACTTCTGTCTTCTCAGAAACATTAGGGTCAATTGCTTCCAATGCAACCTCAACGGGTTTCGATGAGGCCAGTCTTCACCTTCCTAAACCCAAAGCACTCGATCGAGACGCGTGACTCCTCATAACTTACAACAACAGCCTTTAACCAGAACTGAGGTCCCAACCAAAGCCAGAGTATACAAGAGCCGGATTTATCCCACACTCATGAAAATTCAGAGTCAAAGACTGTTGAAGAACGCTTTAGAGAACAACTCGCTTTGTGACGCATCATGACGTCCGTGAGGATGTTTAGAAGTAACTTTATTTATGACGAGCACATGACGAGTTTGAGAGCTCGAGACAGAAAACGACAACACCTTTACTTTAGCATTACACAAGTGACAATAAACACAGCACTGGGAAAATACACAGCACTATTAATTAAAAGTTTATTAACTTAGATCTGAAATAGAATAAAATATGAATATTACATGATGTGTGTTTGTGTCAAAATAGTTTTCATTCATTTAAATAAATCTCAAATAGAGTAAAATATATATAAGTATTAGATGAAAAAATTTAAACTTCAAGTTAAATGAAAATTAGAAATGTTGCTTGTCAACTAACTGAAATAAAATGTTAAAGAAAGTACTAAAAATTACTAAAGCTAAAAATGAAATAAAGCGAAATAAATATTAATAGAAAATAAAACAAATTACAAAAAAATACAAATAAACACATACAACTACTAAATCTCAAAATAAAATAAAAAAAGTGATTTTTTTATTTTTTATAAAAGCAAATGTAAAATATTAAAACTAAACTAAACTAAATTAAAATAACGTTGGTGGTAATCGAACAAAAAATGCTTTTTAATTCAGATGGTGACAATCGTTGTTAACCTTAAATAAACTATTCAAAAGAGGTTTTTAATTTTTTTAAATAAATCTGAAAAATGAATAAAATATGAAGATTAGACGGACAGTTTAAGTACTAAAATTACTAAAACAAAATTAAGCTAAATAATAAAACTAAACCTGATAAAATTACAAAATCAAACACAAAAAAGAATTCAGGATGCAGCATAACATATGTATGCATGTTCAAAATACAATGATCTTATGCGTAACGTGAGCAAAATCAATTTTCTGCAGTGCCTCTGAAATCCTGTTAGCTAATAAATAAATGCTACTTAATTCACAATTGCAGCTTTATTTAAAGTGAATGGCTGTTTGAAAGCTCAAGTTTGTGTCAGGGTTTGGGTCGAGGGATGAGGGGAGGACTCAGTGATGCAGAGAGAAGGGCTCTTTAATAGCAATAATAATCAAATTAAATTTCCTCGCACCCGGGCTCACCGGCAGCGAGTGGCTTTAGTAAACAGGTCCCCGACACAAAACCGGAACTCAGCAAGACATGACCGGGATCCGAACACCACGCTCCAACATGAAACAAACATGAGGAGAGTGTCAGGGCTCTGTCACAAAACCATGAATAACACTAGACTGAAGTGACAGAACCCTGAGAGTTTGTTGCGAGCACACTGAGAAATAAACAACACTTTTACTTTAGCATTACACAAGTGACATTTAGACAACTTCCAGCACTTCAGGGAGTTTTTACAGCGATGAATGCTGTCCGCCCCGGTGTGTCAGTCTCAGTAATGTTATTCTCAGACTAATGACATCAGGACGCTTGAACCCTGAGGTTTAGGGTTTCTCAATCTGAAAACAAAACAAGACTGCTGTTTGGTCTGGGTTTGCAAGCACACAACCCTAAACAATGATGTTTGGCTCATCCTGTGAGATGTTACGACTAACACAGAGCGCTCATGCATGTGATAATATTTGGGTATTACTCTGTGTAGAGCTGCTGTCAGGTGTGAGTGTTTTCAGTTAGCTTTGCACCTTCCCAGAACACACAAGCGTCAGAGGAACTCGACCGAACGATCGTGTTATCCAAGCGCTTCATTGTCAGCTATGCAAATGTAAAATAGTTGTGTGTTTTTTTAAGTGATTCATGAATAAAATATGATCTCATGGCCACAGCACAGTAATAAATAAAGAAAAAATTATAAAAAACAAAATGATAAATAGATTAAAAAATAATTAGATAAAATTAAAAATACAAATAAAAACAATTAAAATAAATTAGACTTAAACAAAAAATAAAGCAAAAATAAAAACTTAAATTGATAAAACTTAATTCAAAACAGATAAATAAAAACAAAAACAAAATAAAGCAAAAAATAAACAAATAACCTGATAAAACCAAAAGTAAATAAATCATAAAACATAATAAAATAAACTAAATAAATATGAATAAAATATAACAAATAAATTAACAAAAATTAAACTAAATTATCAACAAAAAAAAAAATCACAAAATTCACAAATAAATTATTAAAATAATTTTACAAACACATTAAATAATGTAGGAAATAATGTTGTATAGAGACAGACGGTACAGAAATATTAATAGTGATGCCTTAGCATCTAAACAGAAAACTCATTACTGAATGTCTCCATCTGTCTGTGGAAGTGCATTATATTTAATCAGATTTATAAGTCTTGGTTCAAGGGTATTAAGATATTTTTGTTGAACGAACAAGACAACAACAACAACAAAAAAAATAGTCTATATAGTCTATATGGCCATTAATAAAAAAAAAAAAATCTAAATGTGTGTACACAAAAGAAAAATCTGCAGAAATATGCACCAGTGTATTAATACATTGTAAACCACAACATTTATC
The DNA here is from genome assembly GCF_003368295.1 of Carassius auratus. NCBI lineage: Eukaryota > Metazoa > Chordata > Actinopteri > Cypriniformes > Cyprinidae > Carassius > Carassius auratus. The sequence goes on from NW_020529032.1 coordinate 86,135, forward strand.
TACATTAAAAAAAGCTAATAAATGATTAAAATGCTTTCTCATTTTAAATTATGAATCAGTGAATCGATTAAATTTTTTTTTTCAATTTTGAAAAAAAAAAAAAAATAGCCTGAAAGGTTAGTATAAATAATTAATAATTAATAATTATAATTACTTTGATCTAGTTGAACTGAATTGTATTTTCCACTTCTTCAGTATAAGATCACCAACACATTGGCCTGCAAAACAGATAAAACATTTCTTTGTGCACCTTTAGGTTACAGTTTTGAGTAAGTCTGAAAGCTGGCTTAAAATGACTTTAAATAACTTTTTTGTGGATCAAGAGGAAGTAAATTGATTTGTTTCTCTCACTTATTCAGTGTAAAGTCCAAGATCGCTATTATCGGCCTGTCAAATTTGTACAGCTCTGGATAACAGATATGACAAAAAAAAATGCCTTAAATAGACTAAAATTACTTTTTGTGGATCTAGTAAAATGATGAAAGTGCATAATTCAAGATCACCATCGCATTGAACTTTTAATTTTGTCATGTTTATCTGTGAGACTAAGAAGAGCCATGAGACACGGCGTGACCCCGGGACTGGAAGTGTGATGTGTGTTTAAGCCATTGACCCTGGCGGCTGGGGTTTCTGTTTACTGAAACATGAGGTTCTCCGGTAGTTCCTGTCCGAATAATTTCGTTCTGGTTCAGAAACCTGTCACCGTGAGACCTAATGCTAATATGCTAATAGCAGTTATGCTCAAGTTTCTTTTGACCTGGTGAAAAAGACGTTTGTGTTTACACTGACATTCAGAGATAACCAAAATATACACGTCCATGAACATGTGTTGTACTAACGTGGTTTCCCTTGAACGGTGATGCAGAACAGATACCTCTCTCGTCTCCTGAAAGTAAGAGAACCATCATTAAAACAAAAAAATAGTTGAAAATGCCTATCCATATACAGCTATGATTCGCGAACCACAAACTGACTAAAATGATTCACCAATTTGCTCCAAACTTCCAAACTGACTCAAATGATTCGCGAACCCGCTCCGAACTCCCGAACTGATACAAATGATTCGCGATCCCAAAACTGACTCAAATGATTCGCGAACCCGCTCCGAACTCTCGAAATGATTCAAGTGATTCGCAATTCCCAAACTGACTCAAATGATTAGCGAACCTGCTCCGAACTCCCGAACTGATACAAATGATTCGCGATCCCCAAACTGACTCAAATGATTCGCGAACCCGCTCCGAACTCCCGAACTGATACAAATGATTCGCGATCCCCAAACTGACTCAAATGATTCGCGAACCCGCTCCGAACTCCCGAAATGATTCAAATTAGCGAACCCGGTCCGAACTATGAAGTTATTTTTGATTCAAAACAACTGAACACCTGTGACAGTGCGATTTGTAGTTGTAGAGAAAAGCCACACATGTGTATCAGTAAATTTGAAGTCACAGAGTGAAATGTTTTAATAGTTGCAAACCTGTAGCCTTTTTTTCTCTCCCACAAACACAACACAACAGTTACACCTTCTCAAATTCTTCATTGCAGGTGCACAAATCCTATTCTACAAATCACACATTTAGAAACTCGTACGCTCACATTTTTTAAACAATTGCTGCAGTGAATGTGGTGCAAAACGCATTTACACACCCGCATCAAGCAATGTGAAGTCGTGGAGAAATGTTGAACATCCGCAAATCAGTACGTGAATTCATCCAATGAGAGTTGCACACTTGTAGAATATTTTCTCAGAAATGTCTTGTATATTTTTCTAACACAAACACAAAGTACATAACTACAGCTGCTTGAATCTGCTGCGATGAATCTCAAACACTGTTTTTTCGCTTTCAAGTGACAAGTTTCGCGCTCTCCCTTTTGCACCGAGATATTTGGTTCAAAAGTGATTTGTGCATCTGTAGAGGTAGTGGGCGGGACTGTTTAGAGATTACAGAATTTCAGCCAATCAGAAGAGCTACTGAGCCAGTAGATATACGCCCCAAGCAGTTTTACGCCCCTGTTGTTCCTCATGCGTCCAGTAGGGGGAGGCAGTATATTAGTATATGAGCCCAGTCATTTATCAGAACAGCAGACCATATCTATATGTATGATAGCAGGAGACCTTTTTGAAGCGATACGGATGAGGTATGTTAAATAATCTGCTAAAGTAATTGTTGTTGATTGTATTGTGTAATGATGCAACATTTATTATTTATAAAAGATTGATCAATTAAATAAGAAAGAATAGCGATATCAATTCAAAAGATGGGTCAATTTATTTCGAGAGGCAAAAGTACTTGATTGAGTCAGATGTTCTGTCTGACTCAAACTTAACTAACCACAGTCTATCATCAATGGACAAAAAAAAAAAAAAAAAAAAAAAAACAATCAAAGTGACTTGACACTTTTTCCAAGTGTTCCATCAATATTGTTCATTGAAGATCAGGAGCGAATTGATGTTATCTACACTCAGATGACTTCAATTTTGGATGGCACACCTACACACACCCACAGTGACCAGATCCGATTCATTATGGATGTCCCTTTTCCAGAGGTATGGTCTTGTGTGTTAGTTGTGCTCTGCATGGTGTCATATTCACATTGTTTTTAATGTCAAATAGTTTATCCATAATGTTAGATCATTTCTATAAAATAATAGTTTTGTGCTTAATATAGAAAAGGAACTTTTGATTTTGTTGTAAAAAAAAAAAAAAATGCAAAATGATGCTTGGCTTATTTGGGCTGTGATAAATCTTTCTCTGGTAGTCCATCATCTGTGCTCTTGCTGTTGTGAAACGTGTCTATCTTGGAGGCTGAGGAGAAATTCCTTCGAGGACCTGTCATTGACGCAAGGTACTGTAAGGATCCTATAAAGGAAAAAAAAATTGAAACATGACATCCTGCCATTATTTATAAATAACCATTGTTTTCTACCACTAGGCAACTTTTGCTTTTTTATTTATTTTTATCAGTGAGTGGGATCACTGTGACCGCAGGATAAAGAAACAATTAAAGAAGAGTGGCAAGCCATAGGAGAGTCATCTACAGGAGTCATGCTGTTAAGAAATAACCAAGTCATGGTGTTAAGAAATAACCAAGTCATGGTGTTAAGAAATAACCAAGTCATGGTGTTAATAAAATTTTTTTGTGAACAACAATATTGTCTTTCTTTTAAATGACCCTTGGAACTTTAGAAAATGGTAAAATTTTGTTGGTCTTCATAAAATGCTATGTAGAACATGTTCTGTTGCTGTATAACGAGCAATTGTGAATTGTACAGCAAATATTTCATTTAGGATCCATATGATTACACAGTACTGTATGTCTAATGGCCTGAATATGGTTAATATCTAAATATAACTTAATATAAATTCACAACATCATATATCAGTCAGTCTCTGTATATAAAAACAGTTTATAAATATATATAAATAATACATTTTACAGTAGGTCATAGGTCTGCAGCCTCCCCCTACTGGACGCATGAGGAACAACAGGGGCGTAAAACTGCTTGGGGCGTATATCTACTGGCTCTTCTGATTGGCTGAAATTCTCTAATCTCTAAACAGTCCCGCCCACTACCTCTACAGATGCCCAAATCACTTTTGAACCAAATATCTCGGTGCAAAAGCGAGAGCGCAAAACTTGTCACTTGAAAGCGAAAAAACAGTGTTTGAGATTCATCGCAGCAGATTCAAGCAGCTGTAGTTATGTACTTTGTGTTTGTGTTAGAAAAATATACAAGACATTTCTGAGAAAATATTCTACAAGTGTGCAACTCTCATTTGATGAATTCACGTACTGATTTGCGGATGTTCAACATTTCTCCACGACTGCACATTTCTTGATGCGGGTGTGTAAATGCGTTTTGCACCACATTCACTGCAGCACTTGTTTCAAAAATGTGAGCGTACGAGTTTCTAAATGTGTGATTTGTAGAATAGGATTTGTGCACCTGCAATGAAGAATTTGTGAAGGTGTAACTGTTGTGTTGTGTTTGTGGGAGAGAAAAAAAGGCTACAGGTTTGCAACTCTTAAAACATTTCACTCTGTGACTTCAAATTTACTGATACACATGTGTGGCTTTTCTCTACAACTACAAATCGCACTGCCACAGGTGCTCAGTTAATTTGAACCAAAAATACCTTCATACTAAATGCACCAGCACTGTGTTTGCTCTCATTTAGGCTGGTTTCCGCTTGCAGTTTAAGAGCAGAACTGCAGCAACAGAGACAGACAGAAACACAGAATAAAGCAGCTGATTATTGAAAGGACTTAGCAAGTAAATGTTCTTCAAACACAAATGCCAGTGTAAATTATGCAGATTCTGTGGATCTCCTGAGGGAAATGCATCCTGGACTAAAGGCAAGATTCGCCAAAGTTTTATAAGCAACAGCGAGTGTTTGATTAGACAGCTACCACCTGATTTATGTACCAGCAGCTTGTAAAACAGCACTTAACATGATGATCCTGTTGGGCGGCGAGTCTGGCTGCTGGTAACACACACAAACACACACACACACACACACACTCACACACACACACACACACAAACTCACACTCACACACACACACTCACACAGTTTAAACGAAATGTCACTTCCTGATGTATGATATGTGCTTCTGTTAATCTCAGGGGAGTTCCCAGTTGTCACGGTAACAACGGAAGTGGCTCATCCTCAGCTGGGTTGGCCCGTAAGAGCTCGTTAGCCACGCCCCCTTTTACACAGGCCCCGCCCCCTGGCCTACATAGTCAAACCTCTTTTTTGCTTCCTGGCTTCAAATCCATCAAAACTTGACCTAGTTTAGTTCTTTGTTTACCCTAAAATAAATTCTGTCATCATTTACTCTCCTCACGTTGTAACACTGAGGTTTTTTATACCATGGTTTCATCATGTTTCTGGACATTCAACACAGTACTATGATGTTTTCTGGACATGTACTTTGGAAATATCATACTTTATAAACGTATCAAAGTATCACCAGGTTTTCGGGACATGTCTCATAATGCTATCATGTTTTTATGAACATTTCTAATCTCATAATGTTTTTGGACATTCACCACAGTATCATGATGTCTTGTTTAACTGAAGTACCAATGTTTTAAAACATGTATCATGGTAATACCATGTTTTTGGATATGAACCAAATTATTAAACTGTTCTTTGAACATTTGCCATGGTAAAAACATATTTTTGTGAATACACTATAGTATTACACTGTTGTTGTTTTTTTTTTTGGAATTACCATATTATACGTACTATAGTATTACCTTGTTTTTAGACTTACCATGGCGTATTGATATAGAATTCATTCAGAACAATATTACATATCATGCTTTCTTTAATCCAAAATAAAATCTGCAATAATTTCAGCCATAGAGAAAAACGGTCCAAAAAATATGAATTATTATTTTAAATCAAATCACACATATTATTAATCTGAAATAATGTGTCATTCAACTCAGATTTACATGGTCTAATAACTGTTTATGAAAAGCCGTTACCTCGACACTCATTTTTGATTTATCATAATGATCATTTGCGACTGATTTATCAGGTTTGGTCTGAAACGCAGGATATTGATTAAATGAAAAGTAATGTACTTCTACACAGATGCGCTCCATCAGTCCCCAAACCTGCTCTTCATTTTGTGAAGGTCAAAGGTTGCAGTCATTGGATCCGGGATCCCATGACCTCCAAATATCAGCCTCAGAATGAGATTGGGCAGATATTGATTATGTGACGAGGATCACCTTCATCACCTTCATCACCTCAACATGTATCAGGGTGTTTAAGTGTGTGTGTGTGTGTGTGTGTGTGTTACAGCGCGCTTCGACCGTCTACGAGCGGCGGATTGAGAAAGACAAAGTACAGTGTCACTTTCATGCGCCGCTGAAGACATCCACCGTATCTTACTGTGCAACATGGAAGAACGGTATTTTCTGTGAGTGTTGGAGAACTCTAGAGTGGAAATAAAACACAGCATGACCCCGCCCCACATCACACAACACACACTGAGCTGAGGATGAAGAAAATCACCATCATCATCATTAGTGTTGGAGCATTCACTATGAAATCTGTCAGACTCTCAACACATTTAAAACCTACAAAGAGAGAATGTGAGTGTTTATAATGTTCACTTCAATCACAAGCACAGCGTGTGTGTGTGTGTGAGTGTGTGTGTGTGATGGAGGAGGAAACAGAACTTGTTAGGAGTGTGTGATGTGGGGGTTTGAGTGGGTGTGGGTATGTGTTGCAGAGAATAAAAGAATATCAATGAGAAAGATATATATATAAATATACATTATGCATATATAACTTTTATATAAAAAAAATTCGCCTCCCAAGACAAGTCATTATGGACTTCTCAGACTTGCGCTTGCCTAACTCTCTCTCTCTCTCTGTTCATTGTAGATAGATTGCTTTTTATTAAAAACATAAACCAATGGCAATCAATACCGCATTAAACAGAAGTAACTGCAGCTGCTTGACAATCAATTCTGATTGTAAAGTACCTTACCATTAATATAAAAGTGTATTACATCATTTTTTAGAAGTCATTAAAAAAAAAAAAAAGAAAAAAAAAAAAAAAAAAAGAAATTTGCAGTACAAGGATGGTTTTATTATCCTAAAATACAATGTTTTCTTTTAGAACAGAGATTAATCTGTAGTAATTATAATTTCTTGTATATAAAAGTTTGTGGTACAGCATGTCCTCATTTTTCTATGGCAATGTAGACGTGTGTGTCTGTGCCTTTCTAAATCTCTCAGTTGCCCAGTAACCGATTAAAGTCTCTTTCTCTTAAAAAAAAAAAAAGTGGTTAAAACGGGTTCATCTAACCGTCATAACATATCGTGTGAACATATTACTGACCATTTGATAATTTAATTTATAGTCTATATTCTACTGATAACTTAAAATATGTTAAAATAAATGTTACTGTAATAATTTGAGGAATTTTTCATTTGTATAGAACGTGTTGTCTTTCTTAACGCTGTATTACACCATCGCGTGAAGTGGAAAATCGATTCCTGAGCAATCGATGCGAACTAATTCAGCACCCTCCCTTTGGACAGCGCTCTTGTGACGTCAGACGTAAGAGGCAGCGTGTTAAGAAGCTTCCTAAGGGACACTTCGGGAACACACTTAGGAACATAAACAACTGTGGTAAGATATATCTTTCGAGGTCTTCAAAAATAGTAAAGAATATGTACAATGTGTGTCATAATTCACCCTTAATGAAAGAGAAAAGCATATTTCAGGACCTTTACGACTCTGTCTCACCTCCAGATCTCATTACTGTAATGTGAAAAATGAAAAAGTAATTTATAAGTTATTAAAATAATAAAGCAGAAGGACATGTGCACTCTCACAGAGGAAGGTGAGGATAATCCACAACGAAAAAAGTCTTTAATAATCCACATAAACCTCAGGAAAGGAAATGACAACTAATACTGACATCATCCTGAACAGAAAGAAGAGTTTTAAATAAGGAAAACAGGTGGAGGGAGTTAACTAATAATCACTAATGAGCAAATGAATCAAAAACCATAGAAACAAACGAGACCGGAGAAAAGGAGTCACCGATAACTAAACCAGAACAGTGGGAACACTAAACATGATTTGAGAGGAACAAGACTGACTAGCAGAATGATTTTATTACAGTATTTCAAAGATGAGAATATAAAAAAACAACGGGTGGAAATGTCATGAAAAATCACAATGCAAAAATAATTAAATATTGGTCCTAAAATAGGCTCCATTTTCATGTTTTTACTTTGATTTGTAAATGCAAAATGACATGTCTTTGAGATTCACAGCAATACGACAGGACAAACTGCTCTAGTATATACTATATACTGAATACTGTAGTAACAGTCACCAGGGTAAACCACTGAAGAACAGGTGCTGTCCATAAACACTACAGATCTGTTTCTTTAATCTGATGTTAGTTCTGAGAGTGAATCAGAGAGTGACACACGATGCTCTAACAGTGCTGTGTGCGGCTCTGAATGAGAGGTGTTCAGTCTCTCCTCTCTCAGGACAGAGCACATAACTGCACACACATGCTGTCAGAGACCCAGAGAGAGCTCGAGAGCTGAACAACAGCGCCACCTGTCTTCAGATCTCATTAACCCCACAGAAACACACATCTGAGGCTCTGAAGGACCACACTGTTACTCCGTCTCCTCCTGTCTTCTGTCTCTGAGGGAGAGTTTCATCCAGTCAGAGCTCTACTCGTGTAACTTCTAGTGTGAAGGCTGACAGGTTTAGCATTCTGCTCATGGAAACCCAGATTATGCAGCTTTGGATGAAATCTTTAATGATCTGGTCAGAAGATATTACTAAAAGTTTCTTTTCAAGTCACTTCAATCTCAGTCATTATTACAGCAGCGATGGAAAGTCTGAGAATAATGCCCTACTACGCTGTTCATTTCTTTGTTCATCAGAGTGTTAGATGATTTAATAAAACAGCAAAGGTTTCTCACACTCACAAGTGTATCAGTGTAGTCTTTGATCAGTCCAGCTGCGCTCACACACATTCATTCTGATGGGGCTTTTCTGGCCAGGAACAGTTGACAAGATTCCCATGCTCACCGCTGACCGAAATTATCCTGGAGACGACGTGTGGCCACATGATCGCCCAATATTCAATCTCACTGAAAAATGGTGCAGGCGTTGTCCAAACAGTGGAGTGTAATGTGAAAGCATCGGCTGTGTGCAGAGCTCAGCATTAGATGGTGAATCGAACCGTAAGTGAAGCTGAGCCGCGTTCTCAAACGGTCCACGGCTGACTGTACACACATGAGCTGATCCGAGATCATACGTCCTCATTCTGTTCCTGATGATAATGTAAGCCAGACTGAAGACGTGGATTCTCGGCTCAGTGCTTAAACGCTCTTAAAGCTTATAGGATTCATGCACGGATGGTCAAATCAATCCCTCAGGAGACAACAGAGAGCCATTCTTGTGCAGAATTGAAGTGCAATGACATTTTTGAGTAAAATCATACAAAAATAATACATAAACGTCTTACTGTTGAATTTCTGCATGTCTGATTTATGAAAAACTAAATTGCTCAAAAAAGAATCATGAATCAGACTCCAACACTCTCAAAGATTTGAATCCATCAGTTATTGGATTGAATCAATCAGTGGCTCTGGACTCATTTACTATAATTTAACAGAATCTATCAAGTAAATGATTCAGTAATGATTCTTTTAGCAGTTTTTTTTAATGAATCTTTTAAAAGTCTTGAACTCTACGGTTAATATGTGGTCTGATTTATGAACAAATACGTCTCATTCGTTCAACTGAATCGCTCCGAAAGAATCATGATTCAGCTCCAAACACACTCAAAGAGTTGAATCTCTCAGTCATCTGTTTGAATCAATCAGTGGTTCTGGACTTATTTACTATCATCTAATAGTCACGACCAATTACTGGGACTTTTTTTAAAAGAATAGAAGAATCATTCATGGAATTCAAGATGCACAAATCGTTAAACGTATGCCATACCGACTGAGAATAGCTGTGAAGAGGGAATAAAAGAAGAACTTTTTTTGATGTGTCTTACCGCATCCGTCCACTCATGAGCAGAATGAGGTTATAGATGTGAGAGAAGATGAAGAGCGAGAGAATGGTGCTGAAGAACATAGTCATCCAAGAGCCGTGGTCCTCACGAAACATCTTCAGACGCAGGACACGACCTGAGACACAAAGTGAAGCGACATTAAAACAAACCTGAGAACCTAGAACTTATTATATACTTACATATATTATTTATTTTTTTATTAATATTTTGAACTAACTTTTATTTCTATAAATTATAAATACTTTTTATTTTTAGAAATTGTGGCAAAAAACAAATGGCAACATTGTTTTCTTTCAATAATATTTGTGATATTTTTAATGCACTAGAACACAGCAACAATCAAACCTTGTAAAGGCAGGGAAAATAAATGACAAGGCATCAAGTAATAATTAAATATTTTAGAGCTGCATGATAACAGTTAAATTCATAATCATGTTTATTTTGCTAAAACATTCTAATCATGATTATTAATCACAATTGATTTTTTTATATATTTCAACAGATTTATTGCACTTTCACATAAGGACAAATTATGACAACATCAAAAAGTGAAACAAAAATTTTAATGATGAATAAATATTTGCATTGCTTGAAATATTAGTAAATTAAATATGAAAATAACTTATTTCACCTAGTTGACAAGGCAACATTTATCATTTTAATTTAAATTGATGTGATGCACTAAAATAAACTAAAACTGAATTAAAACATTTATTTTAAAAAATACAAAAAAAAATGTACAATGAAAATGGAAAATATCAAAATAATAACATTCAATATATTACTTAAAATTATAACAGTATCTCAATGATACTGAAATAACACAACTTTGATTCCTTTATCATTCACGAGCCATAATCTTCACATCTGCGTTTTTCACTCAGGTCAGAAATAAAGTTTGCATTTCTGTTACATGCTTCAATCATTTCAGGAAAGATTCAGTTTGTTCAGTTATCAGCGAATCATCAAGAAAACTCTCTCAAAGTGAATTATTTAATCACATAGCTTTCTGAATGTTGCTTCACGTCTTGGCCAGACAGAAAAAATTTGGTGTCAGTTAAAAATAGTTGTGCTGAATTAAAATACCCAAGTCTCTCACCAGTGGTGTCAAAAGTACTGGCATTCATTACTCAAGTAGAAGTATAGATACTAGGGTTTAAAAAGACTTTTGTAGAAGTTGAAGTATCAACTCAAGCTTTTTACTCAAGTAAAAGTGTAAAAGTACTGGTTTAAAAAACTACTTAAAGTATAAAAGTAAAAGTAATGTAAGGGGGAAAAAATGCCATTAAGAACAAAAGCTTAGGCCGCACCACAGGGGCCTGTTCACTACCCCACCTCCTCAAAAAAACATTTTTCTAAAGGCCATAGGCCATAATGACTATAATGTTATATTAAAATGTTCATGTTGAAAAATTTGGGATGCACTAGGCTTCCTGTTTCAGCCGCATATATGAAAATACAAAAATGGTGTGCACATCCCAAACATCCAATTAGGACGCAGGTGCAAGACAACTGAATGATATAGACAAATAAAGAAGTGAAGTCTGAACACTGAAAACTACTGCTCCAGAGGAATTTAATCAGGTAACGTTTCGACCTTCAGGTCTTCATCAACCGCATACATGCCCATTTAAAATGAACGCACTTTAGTACATTGCAAATACATTAAAGGACTAGAGATATGATGACTAGTTGCCAATAAGTATTGTTATGGTGCAAAAAGTCAGACTTCAGAGCCATGTCATCAATAACTTTTAATGGAATGTAAATGTACATCCAAGATTAGCTGCAGGAATCTGCGAGGGGCAATGGACAAGAACATTGGTGCAGGCTTAGTAACAATTACACTTGTACGGTTGTCTATTTACAATAAACATTATAGTGCTGTCAAAATGAATGATTAATCCAAGTGATTAATCAAAAACTAAAACTGAAAAAGAAATCATAATCCTGATACTTTCTTGATTGATAGCTTCTTGTATTTGGTAAATACGTCTGCTATGTCCAGTGTTCGGGGGGTAACGAGTTACAAAGTTGGTATAGCCTACTTATCACAACATTGTCAATCACATCGTCAATCGAAAACGCTAATTTATTAAAACATCTCGCTACCGAACTACCTACAGTAGCTTAATTTGTGAAGGACGAAGAAAAAGCACTCATTTGGTAAATGAGCCAGTGAGAAATAATAACTTTTAAGTAGGGTCCAGTGCCTTTTCAATACTTTTAAAACGGTACCGGCTCCTAAACGGTGCCTGAACCGATTTTTAAAAAAAAAGAACCACAAAAAAACTATGGATAACTTTAAAGAACATTACAAATATTTAAAATAAATCCATAGCTTGTTGTGCAAGTTGTGCTTCCCTTAATCTAAGGCTAATAAATGTATTTCACAGTCTGGGTCATTAATTAATACAAAACCACACATAATGTTTCTACTGTATCTCTGTCACTCTGATATTTAGTTAAGATGAGTGCTGTCTGTTACTGTCTTTAATCCGTTCTGTGAATTACTGTATGGTCATTCTTTATAAAGTAGCAACAATGTCGTTTTTAAAATACAGTACTGTGCAAAAGTCTTATGGAAAAATTAGTATTTACCTTTTGCAAACTGTATTTATGACAAAGAACTGCACAGATATGGATATTCTAACAATCTATCGATAAACACATACCTTGTGTCCTCTGTTTGTTTAAGTGCGCATGCGCTGCTCCGTTCGCGGTCTGCGCCTCTGCGGATTGAAGAGCGCGTTGAAAGACGGGGGGGAGACCGGTCTGACGCTGGTTTCATGTGAAATTTAAGGGGACTGACTCTGAGGGGATCGGATACCGGTTCCATACCCAACCCTACTTTTAAGAAATATATTTTTTGATAAACGAACCCAAAACTGTCTATGTCCTGGCTGGACTGTGATGTGATTTGTGTCACGTGCAGGTGCGATGGATCGCGTACAGACCAATAGGGTGTCGGAATGGTATATGTCTACTTCTCATCCAACCACAATCAAATTCACTCCATCCGGATGGCGCGATTTATCTGGATAGTTTTTTTTTTTTTTTTTTTTTTTGAATGATGACAAGCCGGAATGAAAACAAGCCGGAATGAAATAGCAGTAACGAAGCTATTTTTAAAATGTAAGGAGTAGAAAGTACAGATACTTGCCTGAAAATGTAAGGAGTAGAAGTAAAAAGTCGGCTGAAAAATAATCACTCAAGTAAAGTATAGATACCCCAAATTTCTACTTAAGTACAGTAACGAAGTATTTGTACTTCGTTACTTGACACCTCTGTCTCTCACACACACCTCACAGTTAGTGTTTCCAGCACTGGTGTGTTTGTTCAGCAGCTGACGGTCAGTTTTACAGCATGTAAGCTTCTTCCCTGGATACTGACACTGTCCTGTCAGCGATTCATCTCTCCATTAGATCCACACCAGTCTGAATCAGCAGTAATATATCACACATATTGTGGCATTGAGAGCAAGCGTCCTGCTCATTAGAGCTGAACAATTCCCTCTGTCCCGCTAACCCTGTCAAACTCACTTTAAATAACAGCGGCTTCGAGAACAAGTCACCGTAATTATTCCTTTAGCAGCTTCCTCTAATTACCAATAAATGTTCCCATATTAATTCCTGGATGAGACACCCCTGGCATTCACATAAGCATGCACACATTCAGTGCATTATGTGTTTTTGTCTTGTTTTCCAGTACAAATATCTAAACATTCTTAAATTAACATACATTTACTAAAGAAGCAAAATTACTTCTGAAAAAAAAGAAAACCCTGCACTACACTGCAAAAAAATGAAAAATAAATAAAATAAAAAAATAATACTGTCAGTTGCAATTGAAAAGCTAATAAAAACAACTACAAAATAATATTCGTAATGAGTATTGTGTTGTTTTCTGCTTAAAATATCTAAAAATTTCAAAGAAGCAACACTGCATAAGATCTCAACTAGGTTTTATTATAAACACATTTAGAAATATGTGAAAAATCATTGCCAGTGCATTAAGACAAAATACACATTTTAATATGTTATTGCAGCTTCTCAAGTAAATGTATCTAGTTTTATGATTTAGTTTTTTTTTTTACTGGAAAACAAATAGAATCAGATTCAGAAAGAGCTTTATTGCCAAGCATGTTTGCACATACAAGACATTTGTTCTGTTGACACAAGCTTCCAGTACACAACAACAACAGAGACAACAACACACAGAGACAACAACAACAGGGACAACAACACACAGAGACAACGACAACAGAGAGACAACAACACACAGAGACAACAACAACAGAGACAACAACACACAGAGACAACAACACACAGAGACAACAACAACAGGGACAACAACACACAGAGACAACAACAACAGAGACAACAACACACAGAGACAACAACAACAGGGACAACAACACACAGAGACAACAACAACAGGGACAACAACACACAGAGACAACAACACACAGAGACAACAACACACAGGGACAACAACACACAGAGACAACAAGAGAGACAACAACACACAGAGACAACAACAACAGGGACAACAACAACAGGGACAACAACACACAGAGACAACAACAACAGGACAACAACACACAGAGACAACAACAACAGAGACAACAACAACAAAGACGACAACAACAACAGAGACGACAACACACAGAGACAACAACACACAGAGACAACAACAACAGGGACAACAACAACAGAGACAACAACAACAGAGACAACAACAACAGGGACAACAACACAGAGACAACAACAACAGGGACAACAACACACAGAGACAACAACACACAGAGAAAACAACACACAGAGACAACAACAACAGGGACGACAACACACAGAGACAACAACAACAGGGACAATAACACACAGAGACAACAACAACAGGGACAACAACACACAGAGACAACAACAACCGGGACAATAACACACAGAGACAACAACAACAGGGACAACAACACACAGAGACAACAACAACAGGGACAACAACACAGAGACGACAACAACAGAGACGACAACACACAGAGATGACAACACACAGAGATGACAACAACAGAGACAACAACACACAGAGACGACAACAACAGAGACAACTACAACAGGGACAACAACACACAGAGACAACAACAACAGAGACGAAAACACAGAGATGACAACAACAGAGACAACAACACACAGAGACGACAACAACAGAGACAACTTCAACAGGGACAACAACACACAGAGACAACAACAACAGAGATGACAACAACAGAGACGACAACACACAGAGACGACAACAACAACAGGGACAACAACACACAGAGACAACAACAACAACAGAGACAACAACAACAACAACAGAGACAACATCAACAACAGGGACAACAACACACAGAGACAACAACAACAACAACAGAGACAACAACAACAACAGAGACAACAACACACAGAGACAACAACAACAGAGACAACACACAGAGACAACAACAACAGGGACAACAACACACAGAGACAACAGCAACAGAGACAACAACACACAGAGACAACAACAACAAAGACAACAACAACAGAGACAACAACACACAGAGACAACAGCAACAACAACACACAGAGACAACAACAACAACAGAGACAACACACAGAGACAACAACACACAGAGACAACAACAACAGGGACAACAACACACAGAGACAACAACAACACACAGAGACAACAACAACAGGGACAATAACACACAGAGACAACAACAACAGGGACAACAACACACAGAGACAACAACAACAGGGACAACAACACAGAGACGACAACAACAGAGACGACAACACACAGAGACGACAACAACAGGGACAACGACAACAGAGACAATGACAACAGAGACAACGACAACAGAGACAACAACACACAGAGACAACAACAACAGAGACAACAGGGACAAAAACACACAGAGACGACAACAACAGAGACGACAACACAGGGACGACAACAACAGAGACGACAACAACAGAGACAACAACAACAGAGACAACAACAACAGAGACAACAACAACAACAGGGACAACAACACACAGAGACAACAACAACAACAACAGAGACAACAACAACAACGACAGAGACAACAACACACAGAGACAACAACAACAACAGGGACAACAACACACAGAGACAACAACACACAGAGACAACAACAACAGAGACAACAACAACAGAGACAACAACACACAGAGACAACAACACACAGAGACAACAACAACAGGGTCAACAACAACAGAGACAACAACAACAGAGACAACAACAACAGAGACAACAACACACAGAGACAACAACACACAGAGACAACAACAACAGGGTCAACAACAACAGAGACAACAACAACAGAGACACAGGGACAACAACACACAGAGACAACAACAACAACAGAGACAACAACAACAACGACAGAGACAACAACACACAGAGACAACAACAACAACAGGGACAACAACACACAGAGACAACAACAACAGAGACAACAACACACAGAGACAACAACACACAGAGACAACAACACACAGAGACAACAACAACAGAGACAACAACACACAGAGACAACAACAACAGGGACAACAACACACAGAGACAACAGCAACAGAGACAACAACACACAGAGACAACAACAACAGAGACAACAACACACAGAGACAACTACAATAGAGACAACAACAACAGGGACAACAACACACAGAGACAACAACAACAGAGACAACAACACACAGAGACAACAACAACAGGGACAACAACACACAGAGACAACAACAACAGCGACAACAACAACAAGGACAACAACACACAGAGACAACAACAACAGGGACAACAACACACAGAGACAACACACAGAGACAACAAGAACAGCGACAACAACAACAAAGACAACAACACACAGAGACAACAACAACAGGGACAACAACACACAGAGACAACAACACACAGAGACAACAACAACAGCGACAACAACAACAAGGACAACAACAACAGGGACAACAACAACAGAGATAACAACAACAGGGACAACAACACACAGAGACAACAACAACAGATAAAACAACAACAGGGACAACAACAGGGACAACAACAAACAGAGACAACAACAACAGAGACAACAACACACAGAGACAACAACAACAGCAGAGACAACACACAGAGACAACAACAACAGCAGAGACAACAACAACAGAGAAAACAACAACAGGGACAACAACACACAGAGACAACAACAACAGAGACAACAACACACAGGGACAACACACAGAGACAAGACACAGAGACAACAACAACAGGGACAACAACAACAGAGACAACAACAACAGAGACATCAACAACAGAGACAACAACAACAACAGAGACAACAACAACAGGGACAACAACACACAGAGACAACAACAACAGATAAAACAACAACAGGGACAACAACAGGGACAACAACAAACAGAGACAACAACAACAGAGACAACAACACACAGAGACAACAACAACAGCAGAGACAACACACACAGACAACAACAACACACACAGAGACAACAACACACAGAGACAACAACAACAGAGACAACAACACACAGAGACAACAACAACAGAGACAACAACACACAGAGACAACAACACACAGAGAAAACAACACACAGAGACAACAACACACAGAGACAACAACACACAGAGATAACAACAACAGTGACAACAACACACATAGACAACAACAACAGAGACAACAACACACAGAGACAACAACAACAGAGACAACAACAACAGAGACAACAACAACAAAGACAACAACAACAGATAAGAAAAAAATAATGATATGTGAATTAAATAAACATACATAAACAGAAATAGACAAACATTTGTACCGTTGTGGTATATAGACAGAACGGAATAGAATTTACAAGGAATGTATTAAATTCCTTTAATACTAAATGTAGTATTAAAGGATAGTATTATGATGCAATTTAAATTTTTCCTTTCTCTTTGGAGTGTTACAAGCTCTTGGTGCATGATGAAGATCTGTAAAGTTTCAAAGACTAAAGTCCCAAGTCCAAAGAGATATTCTTTACCAAAGTTAAGACTCTGCCATGCCCCTAAAACACCTCGTTTAAACACGCCCCCACATGTCTACATCACTGTGAGGGAAGATTTGCATAACACCGCCCAGATTTTCACACAGAGAAAGAAGGTGTGGTTTCAGTAACACAGTTAGTGTTGAAGCACTCATGTAAGAGAGATGTGTTTGTATCTAGGAGAAAGAAAAAGCACTTTATTTGTTCTTTCAAAAGTAGATGCATTTAGGAATCTTTAATATTACTTACAACAGAACAGTAACGCATTTTATGGACGACCGGTTCGTGAACCTAGGAGAGGAGGTCATTCTGGCTTTGCTACGACAATCTGGCGCTTCTGAATCAGCTACTGGAATGATGTTTTCTCATTAGTTTACGTATTTGTTATTGTCTGTTCAAATGCAGAGTTTTGTCTGTCTTAATCGTCCGTGGCTTGTGTTCTGCTTCATCACTGTGTCTGTCACATCACTCTGTTCCTCTTTCATCTTGAACTGATGGGAAAACTAAGGATATTATTAACTGTCTTTAAATTTATTTTGAAAGATGAAGCTGACGAGAGCTCATGATGATCGGCCAATCACAATGCACTGGGGTCAGTTAGCCAATCAGAGCAGACTGTGCTTGTCAGAAGGAGGGACTTTGTAGAAAACAACATGTTTGAGAGAGGCGGGGCATAGAGGACCTACAATAATGTACAGTATTTGAAAAATTATGTGTTTTTTGAACATTAAAGCATGTCAACATATTCTGTTACACCAAATACACAAAATAATGATCTTTAAAAAAGCATCATATGACCCCTTTGAGTAAATAAAAGTGGTATTGTAAATTTTTCTTTGAAGAGTAGAGGAGAACATTTAACTGTTCATGAGCTAGATTGCCTAGGGAAAGAAAAAACAAATAAAAAAAATCATCAAGTAACAAACGCAAGTACATATTTATAAAAACAAACATTATGATTTTCAGGCTGAATTCACTGCAGTATTCTGGTGGAAATGCATGTAAATTATAAACTATGTTGGCTTTCATAAATGGTGTGTATAATGTAGTATGTAGTGTGTACAGCATGTAGACTGCAGAATAAGTGTTCATTAATGGTCAGTAGTATATAGTATGTAGCGCGTAGTGTGTAGTGGACATTATAGTAATATATATACGACATTATAGTTATAGTTATATTAATTTATTGACAAAAAATGCACATTTCTCCCAAAGACAAGAAGGAAAATCCTCTTTTTCCATTTTAAAATATTGCAGAGATTTAAAGTGCATTGATAAAGAACAAACTGTATAAGCACATTTATCACAGAAGCATGAGCTGACACTGAGGAAATGAAGATGGACTTGAGATTTCTCTGAAGATATGAGCTGTGATTTGAGTGGAACCCAGAGAGATGTTTAAAACACGCAAACCCATCATAGCGAACAGTCAGAAACACGATTCAGCTTTATAGAGCCGTTCAGCACAATGCCTCACAAATGCTTCTGAATGCTTTCATTTGCAAAGAGACGCTCAACCTGAAATAATGATGATGTCCACTGGATGAAACGGCCATTCCTGATTTTCTGAAGGTAATGTCTACATATTAGTGCCAATCAGAAACGCAGCATGACGGGTCACATCACTGACATTACTAGAGTTCAGATAAAACTGCAGACAGATTCTCCAGCATCAGTGTCGTGATCAACCTCTGATATAACATATTAGTGACATGAAACCCCCGCGAGGATCCATCAGCATCAAACTCACACCTCATTTGGCCCACGTTCCCAACTCAGCCCTTCTGCTTAACCTCCTGAGCCCGTTATCTAACCGTCTGTCTCCATGGAAACCATGACGATGAGTGATAAACCTTTGTAAAGTGCTGACAAGGTCTCGTAACCTGGGACGAATGGGCCAGATGATTTATGATGCACTTCTCATTTTATTCCCTGACATAAGGAAAATGTGTACTTTAGAGGAGTGTTTTATGATAATTATTTATGAGCTCATATTCTGAAAGCTAATTTGAAGTGCTGTGTTTACAATGTATTGTGTGTGGAGTTTATGAATTTTTTACTTTTAAGATTGATGTTATGAAAGACAAAATTGCAACCATTCAGCCGTCAGCTACAGTTTCGCATCAGACAGTGCACTATAGACCCCCTGAGGAACAGTTCCACTCATTCTCTACTATAGGAGAGGAAGAATTGTATAAACTTGTTAAATCATCTAAACTTACAACATGTATGTTAGACCCTATACCATCTAAGCTCCTAAAAGAGGTGCTTCCAGAAGTCTTAGGTCCTCTTCTGACTATTATTAATTCCTCATTGTCATTAGGATATGTCCCCAAAACCTTCAAACTGGCTGTTATTAAGCCTCTCATAAAAAAACCACAACTTGACCCCAAAGAACTTGTTAATTATAGACCAATCTCGAATCTCCCTTTTCTGTCCAAGATACTAGAAAAGTGGTATCCTCACAATTATATTCCTTCTTAGAGAAAAATGGTATATGTGAGGATTTCCAGTCAGGATTTAGACCGTATCATAGTACTGAGACTGCTCTCCTTAGAGTTACAAATGATCTGCTCTTATCATCTGATCATGGGTGTATCTCTCTATTAGTTTTATTGGATCTTAGTGCTGCGTTTGACACAATTGACCACAACATTCTTTTGCATAGACTTGATCACTTTGTTGGCACCAGTGGGAAGTGCATTAGCATGGTTTAAATCGTACTTATATGACCGCCATCAGTTCGTAGCAGTGAATGAAGATGTATCATATCGATCACAAGTGCAGTATGGAGTACCTCAAGGCTCAGTACTAGGGCCGCTACTCTTCACGCTTTATATGTTACCCTTGGGAGATATCATCAGGAAACATGGTGTTAGCTTTCACTGTTATGCTGATGATACTCAGTTCTATATTTCTTCACGGCCCGGTGAAACACACCAATTTGAAAAACTAATGGAATGCATAGTTGAAATAAAAAAACTAGATGACTATTCATTTCCTACTGCTAAATTCAGAAATGAGGACTTCACGTGTGGCGGATGTGCTGCTGTGGAGCTATGGGTGTGCCGTGTTGCATTTTGGTGCAATATGGACATGAGACATGTTCAGAGTTAATAATCTTTTAATAAACTACAGAACACTGCGAACCGGAAGCGGCGTGCCTCACGCATGCAATGCTTATATGTTCCTAGTGTCACACTACATAAGTGATACAAAACAAACACGTCTGTTGAGAGCAATACTTTTAATTTAGACAAGTTATTATTAGGCTGGGCTGTTATGCTTTTTGTCCTCTCTTCCAGATGAATTGAATCATGATGACGTTCACTCATGGGCGAGTGAATGAGAATCATTTCACAGGGGATGTCACAGGGGATTCGATTCGAAAATGTTTACATCAAATATCAACCCACCGAACAAATATTCAAATAATCTAATATTCTGGTCCAGCCCTACTAATTATTTATAAAGCCCTGAATGGTTTAGCACCTCAGTACTTGAGCAAGTTCTTATCGTATTACAGTCCTTCATATCCACTGCGTTCTCAAAACTCAGGCAATTTGATAATACCTAGAATATCAAAATCAACTGCGGGCGGCAGATCCTTTTCCTATTTAGCTCCTAAACTCTGGAATATCCTACCTAACATTGTTCGGGAGGCAGACACACTCTTGCAGTTTAAATCTAGATTAAAGACCCATCTCTTTAACCTGGCTTACACATAACATACTAATATGCTTTTAATATCCAAATCCGTTAAAGGATTTTTAGGCTGCATTAATTAGGTAAGTGTAATGTAGTGCACAGCATGTAGATTACAGAATATATTAGTGCTATATAATATACCAGAGTTCATAAATAGTGCGTAGATCATAGTGTAGTGTGTAGTGTGGATGTGCAGTAGTGAGTGTGTGGTGTGTGCAGTCTTTAGTGTGTAGTATGCAGTGGTCTGTTGAATCAGGGGTGGGATAACTCTATATTGATACGTGTTTAATGCTATTCAGCTTCAGCTTCTCGTGGCAGAGACAATAAAAGATGATTACTGACCATCTCGCACACTACTGAGGGAGGGTTTCTCAGGTCATTAAGACACACATACTAACATACAGTTCTCAACAGCACACTACCATATACAGTCGACATGTATTCTGTACACTATATTTTCTGTAAGTATGGAACAACTACATATGCAAAAAAGAGTTGCTGTAAAGAGTAGTAAGCAATGTTTGATGTATTATGTGTTCAGACTGACAGATCAGTGGGAAATGCCAAATACAGAATCATGAAAAAAGGCAAATGTAATTGATAAAAGATAGGAATGAAGAATTTCAGTTTAAGTTATCTTAGTACATCAGGTTCAATTAAATTAAAATGAGAAATTTTACTTATAAAAATAAAACATTAAAACAATTTCATCACTTGAAACAAGTGTTTTGTGTATTAATCTCTTCAGATGTCAATATTTCACCTTTAATGGGTTTGACTATATATTTTATATATTTTCACTGGTGTGTAGGAGCTTCCCAGCAGCACTGAAGGAGTCTGGTCCTGAGAGACGTCGCCCTCTGCTGGAGCAGCACAGCTTCAGAGAACTGATCTGAGAGAAGCTGACACACACACACACACACACACACACACACACTCTCTCTGACTGATGATACGCAGATGTCTCGGTCTGTCAATACAGTTCCTCTGTTCGTGGGTGAAGATCCACACATAACTAACTCACCACAGCTGCTCAGAAACTCCAGAGAAACATTTAAACTAGCTCAGATACACACCAGCTCCTCTGAAATGCTACTTTGTGACACAACAAGCTGCTAATAATGATACTGGAGATATCATGATTTATCGTCAAACTAGTAATCTGAACATTGAATAAAGTCAGGTTCAAAATTGTCTCTAATTTTATTGACATATTAATTTTAAAGCTTTTTACAGAGGAGAAACTATTCTTATCACTCCATAAATCTGAAAATACTAGATAACGTTCGTGATGTAACCTACTGGCTCATATTTAATCAAACTTAGGGCTCGTATGTAAATTATATGCAAAGTTCAGCAGTGATGTTTATTAATCTGACGAGTTCAGCTAAATGCATTTTAATCTTAGTTTGGTAACTGTAGACTTGCTGATGCTGCAGTTTAAGACTTTTTCATGAAATTACTTTTTAATGAAATGTTTTTATCCATCAACACATTGCTTTGGCAACTACCTGAAATAAGTTTAAGTACTAAAATGACTAAAAATATAAAAGATTATAAGTAAAAATGATCCAAAGATCTTATCAGGCCTCAAAACAATCTGGATATAAATACAACAGGCAGTAATTTAGTGCTGGTGAAGACGATTCTTCTCATGTGTGCTAGAAACGGTTTCGGGAGGCCCTCGGGGGCCCGTGGTCCTAACTATCTCCACCAGGTCTCATCAGAATCAAACCGGGACCAAACTCATTCATCACAGGTGATTTGGGCTCGGGTTCAGCCCAGCCGGGTCTCTGGAGAGAACAGCGTTCACATCGATTGATCGGGTCTGATGAGCCTTTGATCGTGTGAGCGGAGCGAGACTCGACTGCACACGTGTTCCTGACTCTCTGACGTGCTTGGAAACACTTGGGATAATCAGGGGTTTCTATGTTTCTGAATGAAGTCTCTTCTGCTCAGCAGGGCTGCATTTATTTGATCAAAAATACAGTACAATTGTGAAATATCATTGCAAATTAATATAACTGTTTTCTGTGTGAATCTGTGTTAAAGTGTAATGTATTTCTGTATTTTCAGCATCATTCCTCCAGTCTTCAGTGTCACATGATCTTCAGAAATCATGAAAATATGAGGATTTACTGCTCAAGAAACATGAAGATTATTATATTTGTGGAAACCACGATACAGTTTATTTTTCAGGATTCTTTAATGAACAAAAAGTTCAAAAGAACAGTTTATCTGAAATAGAAATCTTTTGTAACATTATAAAAGTCTTTACTGTCAATTCTGAGCAGTTTAATGCATCTTTGCTGATTATTAAAAGTACTCACCCCAAACATTTAAAGGATAGTGTATCATCATTTCCAACTGTGTTCAACATTGATAATAATCAGAAATGTTTCTTGAGCAGTAAATCATCATATTATTCTGATTTCTGAAGGATCACAGAAATAAATACATTAATAAACTACATTCTAAC